>NW_019416270.1:1200285-1332031 GCF_000390285.2 Anoplophora glabripennis | reverse complement strand
TAATAGAACTTGTAAGGGCTGCTTAAAATTGAATATTTGTCATAAGATGCAATATAATGTTTAATATGTAATAAAAATATTACTTAATCCGGATCTGCTTAAAGATGCGCGCAATCAGATTGCCTTCCACACTCCACTTCCCCGGATTTTGCATTCACTGGTACCCGTGCATTGGAATTAGATACGGCCAGTCTAGGTGGTATGTGCTGTCAACAGCTGAACAACGAAATTCACTAGCTTTTATTTACGAGTGCTGCCATCTTCATGTTGAGGTCGGAAACTTTTCAGACCACCTTCGTAAAGATAAACTAAACATGTATAAAGTGCAATGAAATCGAGATTTTCGCAGTGATGTTCATAATATTAATTTTAAATCAAATATACTCAAAACTTCATTTTACGGAAGACTTAAAAATTCCAGTTAGGTATAATATTATAGTGTTTCGCATAGTACAGGCTTTTGATTTTATACAAACTAAATAATTCTTTTTTAAATTTAAATTAGATAGTTTTACTTAAGAGTAAATTCTGTACAGTGTCATATTACTGCATAAACAGGGTTGGTTATTAGTAGATATAAAAAAAACTGAACTATAGAGTCCACAGGTGTAATAAATTCGACAAATTTCTCTATTGCAGTGGCTCGTCATATGAACCAACTGAGGCCGGGCCTCACTGTAAAATTTGGCTCTCACACCGTATTCTTTAATGTATTTTTTAATACCTACTATTCTACTATTAACCTAAGTAAAGGCCAGAAATTATTTGCTTGTAGGCGCGACACTTGCCTACAATATGCTACAGTTCCCCCTCCACGCGAGGCGGTTAAAATAACGTGATTTAGGAGGGAATTGAGGCCGGCTGAAAACTTCTTGTACTTGTCTTGTAGCTTCAATTCGTGGTTAATATACGCGTCGCATAGTACGTGGGTAGTATCAGTGTGAGAGATAGTACAAAGGGTTTAAGGATAAGGACAAGGCAGGTATTAAATTAAAGTAAATAAAAAACAACCTCCTTACAACAAAACAAAGTAAGACTAAATTTAACGTAATTTAATAGATACTTATTATATCTACATAGGTAGCTAATAATGAAACTATTTCACAATATTGTTTTATTTCTTGAAACACCTTTTTCAAGACATAATGACGTAAACTAGTGCTCTAAACAAATTAAAATTACTAGTCAAAGAATTTCTGAAAGAAAAATTTAAAAACATGGACCTACAATCAACCAAAACACATTTTTTGCGGTGGCACTGTTCTCGCATCAGTTTGTGATACCTACTTTTGTTGTTATTTTAAACCATGTCCATTCTAATCGTTGGCTTTTTTCCCACCTATCAAAGTAAAGTATGCTGTCAAATCCTATATTGACGCATTTCCCTTCAAAAGGGCTGTTCATTTATGCTTAAAAAATTAGGTAGTGCTATTTTAAAAAAATGTCGATAAGTAGGTTTAAGAAACACGACGCGAAAAAGTTTAAGCAACGTAACGAAACGACAATTCCTACTTACTAATTGACGTGTTTTAGCGTGTTTGTAAAAACGCAACACAAAATAAAATACGAATTTTTTGCGTTACTTCTGGAACGCACTGTATAAATATAAAAAAGTTATAATATCTATCAGAAACATATTTACAAAAGTCTACACATTTTTTCGCTATGCACTAGTTCATTTCTTTGTACAATAACACTAAAAACACTTTTTTCTCCGTCTGGCTGGAACTCAATTTCAAGACGAGCTTTTGTTATTATAATTGTAGGTATATCTACATCAAAAGAGTTATTTATTTTTTCAAAGGCTGTATCTGTCTGAATTACATTTTTTCTTGTAACTTAAGGAAAGAAACGGGTAATATACATATACAAAACTCTGGAAACAAATTATTAAAACTTTATAAGTGGCATAATAAGGTATCTCAAAAAATCTGCACAAAAATATCAAAAATTGTCTGTCCATTACTATTTAGAATATACAAATAGATGCAGGTGGTACCTATATGATTGCTTCTTACACAAGGCGTTTATAGATGTATATATCTTATACATGATTTTCAGAAATAATTTTTGCAAGTAGAACATTTTTTAAAATACCTACTGACTTACCACACTGAAACGAAGAAAACTTTTTTTAAATTACTCCATCGACAGCTCCGTCTCCGTTTGCAGAGTTTTGTCATGCCTATGTGAACATCGTTGTACATAAAGATGCTCAGTTAATTCGCAATTTTCATTAGCGTTTTCCATATGCTCATATCATCATGTCCATTAATTCATTATTATTGATGGGTCAGTTTGTTATGTTTATTCGCATTTATTAATACATATATGGTAGGATCGTATTCGATGCAAATTAGAGCAAATTGTTGTCGGTCTTTTATCAAAGGAAAATCGTGTCATCATTTTTAGGAGGCGTAAGATGAACCATTTCAAATGGAATTGAATGTAAAATCTGAAATGCCGCTGCATACGCACTGTGTTCTGTTAGTAGCTGTAGTCGCCCAGGTGCATCGAGTGTACGAAGGGGTCGGTTATACGTCAAATACTAACCTGGCGAGCTTGGTTGTAAATCAGAGAGCGCCTCCAAAAAACAAGTAAACAACAGTGGCGCGTACAGAGGTAAAATGTAGTACACATGTGGAATTTAAAAAACAAATTGGATTTATAATAAATTACATTTAAAATAAATAGTTTATGAGAATAAAGGAATTTTTGTATAATGTATAAAGAAATTATTCAACTTCTAAAACCCTTAAAAGCGTACTGCATGCCTTGACAGGCAATGATTTATTATTTTGCATCGAATATGATCCTACTATAGTACAGGCACACTGTCCTTTCACAATAAAGGACATCCTTTCAGTAATGAAAGCTAACAATTTTCCGTTTACTACAAAGAACGGGACAAAGTAGTGGATGACATGACATTTACGGTCACAACTCTTTTTATGTAGTACGTAACGCGGGAAATTTTTTTATTTAAAATACGATTTGGGTAGTTATGCCGCGGCCTGTGTACCTTGTCGCCACAAGATACAGAATTACCTTTCGCTTCCTTAGCCTTAACTGCCCTTGTGGGGCGGATCCGCTATTAGAACCGAAATGAATATTCATTTCGGTTGTTATTGGGTCTAAGGCTGTTGTGGACGGAACCGTTTCTCAAGCAAAGATGATCTTCTGCGACGTTCTCTCTCTCTCTGTATCTAACTGCTCGCATCCAATGCTTCCAAACGTTTCGCTGTTCTTCACTGCCAACATCTTCAATGATGAGTGCAAGAGCTTCACTGCGACTGAGGCAGTTTGAGATCTCGGCATCGGCACTTCAGTGTTAAAAAATTTGACTTGGATTAATTTTAAATGATATTTTGGTTATTGAAGGTGCATATTATTTGCTATTAAAATATCATCTCAATGTTTGTAAAGTATACATAAGTTATCACTATTTTAATCGAGTTTCACTATTGTTTCTATTATATTCCTTTTAACTGTTTAGTATTAAAAAAAAACGGGTTTTCAAAATTATAATGTAGGAAATCGAAAGTTATATTTAAATATTAGAATATACATGTTGATGACTATAAATTAACATTGCTTTCTTTTTAAAACGAACCACTTCCAGTCAAAAAAGAAAAAATTGTACACAAATATTTGAATATTTAATAATAATGACTTTAAAGAATAACAAATTTTAGGTCAGTGGCCACCTTTTTAGAATTAATAGAAAATTAAATAATGTGACAAGGAACTTGCCCTGTATTGTTTTATTTTTGTATGAAATCATTATTTAATTGGAAATTCAAAAAATATAAAACTAAAATGAATTTGGCAGACAGCTATGATATGCTAAACTACATATTTTATTAATAGGAAGCTCAACTAAAATTCCATAATACTGCCTTTCTCATTTTATTTAGTAATAGAAAGGCAGAGAGGAGTTACTTTAGAAGATTTATGTAATAACAACGTCCGTGTGAGAAGTAGAATTAAAACTTTTAAAATCAAATAAAAATGTATGTAAGATTTTAGCGAAAATTACACTAAAAAAATCGGTGCGAGTGAAAGCAATAAAGGTTGAGATAAATTATTGAGTACATTTTCACTCAATATTGGGCATTTTGATTATTTTACTCATTTCTGATTACATTTAAACTAAAACTGAGCGCTTTGACTCAAATATGGGTACTCCGTAAATAAATTCTTCACGTAAACTCGTATTTGGTGCACTTGTACTTAAATCAGTGGTGCAAAACCACTCCAAACGTTAACAATCTGGAAGCATTTATTAAGTACATTGTACACAATAGTATACCTAATTTCAAATAACATGGCTTTCACTCAAAAATTAAACAAAGTTAATAAATTAAAAAAAGTTATTACAAAATACCGATTTTCATCTCTTAACTTCAACATATATACTATCAAAAAAAATAGTAGATTTGAGACATTATTTTTACAATAAATCTCCTAATTTGAAAGTTCACCATTTACAGAACACGCTGTATAGCGTCTAAAACCAAATCTGAGTAAAAAATGATTCAATAAGCGTTAAAATTAAATCATATTAGAGAAAAAGTCGACTCTAAATTGATTTTATGTACTCAGATTAGAAATAAAAATCACTCAACATACAGTGGGTGGCCAAATTATTAGGGACAGTATTCAGTTTCTTCTATTTTCTAGTTTGACTGAATTTTTTGAACAAACAGTTGGTTCTGTGGCTTGCAGCTATTTTTTATTCAAAAGAGTGTATTATTAAGATCATAAAAACAACGAGTTACGTGGGCGAAACTATTTATTTTTTTTCGTAAAAGCTATATGTGCATTAATGGAAATCTGCTAAAATTAATCCTAGTATTTTTAGTAATGCACCCTTTGTCGCAATTAGAGCTTTTATGTCTCGAGGCATGCTCTCTATACAGAATTCTGTTGGAGTTCGACGTTGTGATGCCATTCTCTGATGAGAGTTTCAACCAATTGGTACTTGGTGGTCATTAGCTCATTAGCAATCGCCCGTTTGGTGAGTCCCCACATGGTCTCTATAGGGTTCATGCCCGGTCAGGGCAAAATGGTAATGTTTTTTTCGGCCAGAAATTTACTAACACTCCTGGCTTTGTGGCACGGTGCCAAATCGTGCATAAAAATGGACTCTGCATCACCAGGGAACCATTCTTCGCTCTGTGGCAGTAGCCGGATTTTTTTTGTACTCGCTTGTACGGATCCTGCCTCATGATCCCCTCCACGATGTATAGGCGTCTTATGCCCTATGCGGGAATCATAGACCATACCATGACACCAACCGGGTATTTAATCCTCACCACAAGGCAGTCTGGATGGAACTGCTCTCTACAAGACGTCGTCGGAGAAATGAAGTTTTGTCGACCAAAATTTGAAACGCTGATTCGTCGGAAAATATTGAGATAATCACAAAAAAATCTTTATTAACACTATTTTAATTAGTTGTTCTCATTCGAATGCAGTCATATTTTGGAGTTATTGGACCCATTGCAGCCGAATCTTCTTCATGACCTCCATCAAGGGTGGTTTTTTGGTCGACAACGACCGATCGGGTTTTCTTCTGCCAATCACCTTCGGACTGTCATTTGGAAAATTACAATTCCATCATTGTTTATTATAGTAATTCTATACGAAATATCAATAACGTTTTGATAATTTGTGACAGGAAAAACTCACGAAAAACGATTCAGAAATATTTTTAGGATCTCGCAGTAACAAAAGTTTTTAACAAACTACCACCATACGAATCTGAGAAATTATGCAGGATATCAGGTTGCCACTCAACAAAAATATTAATAACAATACCAGCTGCGGTACAAAATAAAAAATCCTTGTAAAGACTTATTTGTTTTTCAAAACAAAAATTTGACCTAGAAACTTCATAAATGTGAGTACTGTCCCTAATAATTTTGCCACCCACTGTAATTAACAGTAACTTGGATTTGAGTAAAACTCGCTCATTTCTGATGCAATAGTTTCACTCAGTTGTACTCAGTTGTACTAATAGAGTGAACATTTCACTCAATCGGGTGTGAACAGAAATTGATACATTATTGAGTAAAATTTGAGTGAAATTTTTTTACAGTGTATACGCCATTGTATTCAAACTAATATTTTTATAATTCTCTATAAATTAAAATGCTAATCTCTAAAATTGTGTAGGTGATAATTTTTTTGTTCTATCTATCCAATCCAATTCACATAACAATTTCTTAACATGAATTGCTTACGACCTACCACCGGTTTTCTGGAGCACGTCGATTTTCCACCATAGTTAAAAATATTAACTGCAATTATTCAAGACATGCTCGCCTTTCAATATGAATTCAGACATAAATGATTGGCTTATGAAACTAGTCTAATGTATACCGCTTTTTTAACAATTATACCAAGTTAACCATTATTTCTACTTTATTAATACATGTTTGACAGAACGTAGCCAATTTATTTTTTCAGCATATTGTCTTGACCGCCTATTTTTGAAATGTATCGTTACCGTCGCTGTTAGATAATTCTAATAGGTTTTTTAATTCGAGTGAATAACATAAGATCATTTATTATGAACAAGATGACAATATACAAGCTGTTTTCCAGAGTAAGGACTATACGCAATGCTTCGCTTTTCCATCAGTGCTATCTGAAAATTGTTAGTGAACAGTATTTAGTCCAAGTTTTCGTGCTGTTTTCGTATACTTAATGAGTGATAGTGAGGAAGACGTAATTATTATTAGCGTCTGATTAGAAGAGGAAGAAAATATAGGGAAAAAACGAAAGATGGGTAACAATATATGCAAAAAGGACTCATTCTCGGGGAATTTCATGCATTATTTCATGACCTACTTCAGAATGAAGCAAAGTTCTTCCAATATTTTAGAACCAGACCAGAAGTTTAGTAATCTTAGAAATTTTGCGATATTTTTTTTAATTGCGTGTGTCGTTATCAGCACGCACCAAACGCGCCGCAGAAATATTCCGTCTCAAGAATGTCGGCCGCAATATCGGTAGTGCGTTTCGTGCGACTCAAGCCAGTTAGCGCAAATAATGTAAAATATATTGTGTTTCGATTCGGTGCGGTGGTGGGTGCGTTGCGTTCGACGCGAATAACTGAGCGCTTACCTTAATGCACCATCTCATTGATCGACACTTGTGACCGATTTTTTTCGGAAAAATGTATTTGCCGATGAAGGGAAAGCGTTTTGTGGACGTAGAAGCCATCCAAATGGCTTGTACCGATATCCTGAACGATATCTCGGCCGAGGATCTAACACCGCCGTGCAAATAGCTGTGTTGAATCGGAAGAGGACTTATTTTGAATAAAATAAATCGTTTTTTCCAAAGAAAGTTGTTAAAAGTGTTAATCGCATTATTATTTTACTAACTCACAAAAAGTTAGTATGTTTTGCTTTTTTCTATACTGGTAGTTAAAGTACACACACATATTATTAAAACAACGAACCTATTGCAATATGTCGGGAATACAAATATTTACTTCAATTTCCCTTTAAGTTCAGATATAGACGAATAGACGAATCGCTCTTATATACATGTATACATACCAATTTTGTATAACTGGTTGCTTACAATCTTGAAATTATCAATCCACTGTCTTATTACAACAAAGATGTTGCCATTCTTTGGAACAACAGTAAATCTTACGAAACTCAAACGACTGAATTCTTACAACTCAATTTAATTTAAGTTTCTAAACAAATGTAAATTCATAACGACAAAAGTTGGACGTTGCTATTTAACTCTCTGCAGTTAAAGAAGTTTTTCTAATATTGTTAATTTTTAAGTCGCAAAACTTCATGCTACTTTCACGCAAAAAGTTCATACTAATAAATTTTGAATTGAATTTTTATTTTCAGTAGGTCACTTTCAGATCTCACTGCTAAAAAGTTATTTGCTTATTTGAAATATTAGAGTAAATCCATGATTGTGGGATATACTTTTTATTTCTTCACTATCATGTCAGTTTAGGACCACTTTTCAGTTCATAATTTACTGCGAAAGCATTATACAGGGTGTCCGGTAAGTACCTCCTAATCTCTCGGGAGTGTACAGGGGAGGTCAAAATAAAACTAGTCCTTCCTATATATTTTTTTCCTAATGTGCCCCCTAACGGAGTTATGGGGGGTCAAAGGGGTACCTAGAAATTAACGTTTAGGGTTATAACTTTGAAACCACCCTGTATATTTTAATAAAATTTTCGTACGTTGTATTACACATGGAGCTCTACGATTTGATGCTAAAATCAACTTTTTGCTATTATCAGGTGTCCAGAAACGGACTGGCCCTATCACAATTTTTCTCAAAATTTTGACAGAAGTAATTTTATCAAACTGAAAATATTATTATTAGATACTCTGAAGGTTTTTCTTTAAAAATGGTACTCTTTATTTATTTCGAAAAAATGAACGGTTTGCGAGATAAATCGGTTTTGAAAAAAATTGGTAACAAATACAACAACAATTAAAATTTATTTTTTTACAATAAAATCATTCCCGCTAGTGCCAGCCTACAGATTCACCATAAACATTTACTGGTGGTGAATTAAGGGAATGAATAATGCCGTTTCTTGTAAAATCAACATCTATGACCAAAATACATCTACAAATTATTATTGCTCTTGTCTCCATGGAGTTCTTTTCTATTGTTTTCGTTGTTAGACCCTGTTGATTTTAAAGTACTTGTCAAAGGCGCGTGACAGAATAAAAATTCAATTTTATTGTGGTATTCGTTTTAAGCCGTTAGAAATAACATTTAAAAATGGAAGAATATTCCTGTGCAGAATATGCTGATATGCACCTAATTTATGGGGAAGCATTATGCAACTCCGTGGAGGCAAGAAGACTTTATGAGGAAAGGTTTCCGGGTCGACATTTGCCGAGTCCAAAAACTTTTGAAAGAGTTGATCGTAGTTTAAGAGAAACAGGTAAAAAAAAATAGTGAAAAACGTTAGTGAAACTAATTTCTTCCGAATCCTTTATTTAGGAAGCTTTTTGCCACGCCGTGGTGGAGCAGGAGCCCCGAGGAGAGTACGAGACCCTCATGTAGAGGAACAAATATTGGAAGACGTTGCTAATAATCCTTCAAATAGCATAAGGAAGCTTGCGGCGCAAAACAATGTTACAAAATGGGCTGTACATGAAACTCTGAAAGAACAATTGCTTTACCCGTACCACATCCAAAAAGTACATGCTATGTCTCCAGATGATTATCCAAAAAGACTTCAATACGCCAATTGGTTTTTACAGCATCATATTCGGAATCATAATTTTGGTACATCTATTTTGTTCACCGATGAAGCAGGTTTTACAAGAGACGGCATAATTAATTCGCATAATCTACATGTCTGGGATGAAGAAAACCCTCACGCTTTAGTTCAAACTCGCTACCAACAAAGGTTTATGGTGAATGTGTGGGCTGGCATTATCGGGAATCATTTGATTGGTCCATTTATTCTGGAGCAAAGACTTAATGGTGCTCTTTATTTGCAATTTTTAGAGGAAAATCTAAATATTTTGTTAGAAGAAGTGCCCCTTCAAATAAGAACTGAAATGTGGTACATGCATGACGGTGCACCACCCCACTTTGATCGTTTAGTACGTCAACATCTGACCAATGTTTTTGGTAATCGATGGATAGGTCGAGGCGGACCTGTATTATGGCCACCTAGGTCGCCCGACCTAAACCCATTAGACTTTTTTCTGTGGGGTCATTTAAAAAATAATGAATGGTGAGTGGAATATTTAAGTAAATATATAAAAAACAGTTTTGTTTGAGCCCTTTTAAGGGCATATAACTTCCTAAGGGTGCGTTTTAGGGCACATGTTAATAGGAACTTTTTGGCTTATTTTAATGAGTTATAAACGCAGCAGAAGTTTGGAACCCTATTTCAGAAACACCCTGTATAAAAGTATAATAACTGTAGTATGTTCCATTGGAGGAAATGACAAAAAACATTTTTTTTAAATGGTGGTGGGTATTGTCAAATTTGTGATATAACTGGTAATTTTCAAAATAAATTCGACATTATCCACTAAATTTTTTATATCGTTTTTTCGATATTGATCCTCACAAATGACAGTTAGTAAGACATTGTCAGGTTTTTAAGATTAATTCGATGACTCGGCTAGTTGGTATGAAAGTTTTAGAAAATATTGTGATATAAAAATGTAACAATGGCAATTTCTGGTCAGAAATATTGTGTCATTACATAAAGAAATAAAAGAAACTGTGAGTGTGCGAGCGCGCAGGAAGATAAATATTGTGCCAAAGACAACAACAACCTAATAAGTATTTCTTTTTCAGATGGGAAATAATTTAATTTTACAAAATTTTCGATAATTTATCTTTGCAAAAACTGCAATATGACAGAAATATAAACCAATAAACAGCTAAAGTAATTCTCACACTGATTTATATCAGTGGCCACTTCACATCCTATTCTCCACTTTCAAGTAGTTTTTAGTGTTTGTATATTCGACAAACACTAAATTTACTCTCAATGGCAAACACCTAACATGCTTTTTCTTTATCTTCCACTGTTTCCAGTTTCTACATCAAACTATCCTTCACAAATATGTAAATCTTTGACTACATTACTGATATTGCTGCCGATACATTAACATACACCTTTCTCCACCCTAGTATCACCTAGTGTAGGGGAAAGAAAAGTGTCTTTAGTTTCTGAGATACAGGGTGTTAAAGTTATAGGGTGTTAAAGTTGGGCATTTACTGTTACTTTACAGCCATGTCAATTCGCGAATGCAGCTAAGAGCTCGCCCTCTGGCGGTGACAAGTGATGCTAGCGAAACAAGATAAACATTTCTTAAATGTGAGACATTTCGTTTTGTATTTTATTTAAAACTGTGTTTAGTGTTTGTTATTTGAACACTGCTATTTTAAGAAAATAGTGTGAGGAAAACTTCAGCATATATGGATGTTCAGTTTATGGATGCTCTTCATGGTCCAAGAAAAACCCAGAATTAAGTTTTCATGATACCATTGAAGAAAATTTCAAAATATTATTGTCAATAGACAATACTCCCTGAATTTCATGAGGGTTGTTAGTAAGGGCACTAGTTTGCAGACACAATGAATACATTTCTACACTGAAAGAAATGCGTTTTATTCTTTATTAGAATTCTATATGCCATTATAAGACCATTGTATACTATATGTGACAGTTAAACAGGTGAATATTGGATATAAAACGCGTATTGCTAGCACAGTTGTATAGTGACTATAAACCTTATTCTTTATTAAATTATTGTATAACTAGTATACAACGTTTTTTATACCCTTTACGAAATAATAGCAATAACTGTTATTAAAGTGTTCCATATCGTTATTAGAACATCTAGTACTGGTTATAAGTTTTATAATAATAAATGTATTAAACTGTTGTATACTCTGTATGAGTTAAAAACATATGTCATTAAGTTTTCAGAAATTTTATTGGATAACTGTAATTACAAGCTAAGGTTCTAATGTAAACATACATAAAACATACTTTTAAGCATTAAAAATGATGACAAATCGCTCCCAAAACTGTCCAGTTTATTTTCTTAGCAACGATGCACCCGTATTTTCTTGTATTACATGAGAATTTGCACTATAACTCTTCCACCTTAAGAATGAAGCATCCCCAGAAAGGTTGAGCTTCTTTCCATATAATTTTATTTCCTCTGGTTGATTGACTTTATACCCATGCTCTTCTTTGTCACCGTTAACCTTCTGTTCCTCCATCTTATGTAAAACTTAACATCAGCGATTTCTAATAGGACCTACAAAATAATAATTTTTAAGATTTAGACAAGATTTACATTTGAAAAAACAAAACAATTACAAGCCATAAAACAGTTAGATACTTACATAATAATTTTCCATTTCACACAACGCGATATGATCATGTATCCCACAAAACATGTGCATATACTGTCCATTTTCATCAAACTAGACGTGTGTAAGTCGATGCACAGCGGACTGTCGGAAATTTTACGATTGTTGTATTTTCTCTTCTTGAGTAAAGATAATAAAGACGTTGTGGTTTTGTGTGTTTATTTTGACAATGATTGAACATGTATGGACAATAAAAGTGGACTGTATAAGATAGTTGAGTACCGTTCTGCTTCATGCATAGCATGCTACTGAAATCTTAGAAGGGATGAGCTCGTGCGGCGAACCCTAAATCAGCGGCTGGAATAGCCAGGTTTCTTATTGAGTCGGCGCACTTCGCTCTCGGGTCTGACATATGATTATTATTACAAGACTATGAATATAACTTAACAACGATCATAACCGATTATGCACCGAGAGGTGACGATCACTTAACCATTATAAGATGCGTTTTACACGTTAAAAACGGAAACATATTCAGTATAAGAACGAATAATTCTGTTAATACAATTGTTATATACAAATTCGGATACTGGTCTTTATACAACAAATCTTCCCTACTATACAATTGGAATATAAAGTCTATAACACCTAATAATGTATAAGTAATTCATTATAACCTTTATTTCATAGATGCATAAGGTGTATTAAGCACCTTCCAGTTAACCTCATTGAATAATGAGTATGGAGATGATTGTTTTTTTTTTAATAAAAGTTGTATATTGGTTATAAAAATTTTAATATGCGCTATACACATTATTCTAGATAAACAGTTTAATAAGCCCATTTTTTTCAGTGTAAATTTAAATCACTTTTCCCAATTTTCCCACATAATACCGCATGACCAGCGTTAAAAGCTGCCTCTCCTGATATACAACGAAAGTTTTCGTTGGCATTTAATTAGGAAATGTATTCCACAATAGATAACTTCATAGTTATAACCAAAAAAAAATTACATTAAATTGTAATGCTAGAAATAAACAAGGTGGACATAAATACTTGCCTTAAAATTTATTTATGAAATATTCGAAACCTATAAAATAACACAAATGTTAAATAACCGCAGTTTAATAAAAAAAATTACTAATAATAATGGCAAATAAAACAAATGCTGTTCAAATGAATATGTAAACACGAACGCCAAGGTCAAAATTACCTTGTCTCGGAGCTTTCGCCTTTTGGTGTGCTTGCTTGTTAAAAATTATCGCGGATACCTTCTACCCATAAAATGGCTGTGCAGTCCGAGGCTCACTAATTTTAACTGTTCATAGCGTCAATCATGTGACCTGACCCTTCTTCAAAACCACATTGACTGTCAGGAAACAGATTATTATTATTAAAAAAAGTCATGTCGACAATGCCGCAATCATAATTCGTGAGCAACGGGGTAGGTGGGAACACGAACATTTTGTTCGACAAATAACCTCCAATGTAATGGACAAATTTTGACCATTTTTACTAAGAGTGTCTATTTTATAAGATTTTAAGCAAATGATATCAATTGGCAACGTATCCATCCGTTTTGTTTTTGCTATATTCGAATAAATCACAGTGTATATAAACTACGTATTGATTGAACCAAGTCCTGGATCACCCAGACATCTTAGCGAATAATCCGGATTTCGGCTTTCGATTCCTTGTTCGTTAAATTACCGAAAGGGAAATGCGTTGGTGGCATCGCGTCGGCTTCGCCTGGAAAATTTGCCGCTCACGCATCAACTGTTTTTAGTTAAAAACGGGGGCGGCGGGCGTATGTCGCCCCGATTAATGTGAATGTTATATGCAATATCTTTCCTGCGTCATCATATCGACCTTTATCCGATACCGGATTAAATTGTATGTGTTGTTTATCTTTACTTCTCTATTTAGAAGTAGCGATTTTATTAATGCCTATCGATTGCTGAACGATGAGGTGACGCAATTTGCACCCCCGCTGAAGAGTGGGCTCCCATAATCATAGTAACATATTGAACGAGCTCCCTAATATTAAATTTTAAGCTATTGGAAAGTCGTTGCCAAGTGAAGATGGAAATATGTATAAATTTTTTCAAGTACAAAAACATAGCACAGGCTCACAAAATAGAAAGAGTGAGCTGAAATTGAGACTTCATTAAGCTGTCTATACTTATTTTGACGCGCTGGATTCGAATCCGTTGTTAGTTTTACTTCAGCGCCCACAGGATTTGAATAAAGCGATAAAAATAGCTAAAAATCCTGAAAAACTGTGGAAAAGCCGACTAATGGACATGGACGATGTTTTGAAAACACTTAATAGGAGCAGGTAAAGCATTTTATTGCCCTGAACACTATCTATTGATCCTTTAATCGAGTTCTTTGAGTAAAATCGCCGGAAAAATGCAAAATTCGTTGGAAAGCCGCTGATATCGAAATTTGCACCAAATGAAGAAATTTATTTAAACCAGTCCAAGTTTTGCTCAAATGTATTTTGAGGCGCTAAACAAAAATTTGACACTGGTTAAGCTTCCTGGCTCTTTATATACAGGCTGTCTCATAATTAGCTGTCAACCCTGAACAGGCCGATTCTATGATCAAAACTAAGTAAAAAAAGTTCATATGAACATGGGTCCGGAAATGCTTCCTAAGGGCACAGGGACCCATTGAAGAGGGAGGAATGGAAATAATTTTTTTGCAATATCTCTCAATCGCGTTGTGATAAATGAATGAAATTTGGTATACACAACTAAATTTTGATGAGCAATTTGATGGACTAATCCGTTTATTTCCACAAGGTCCATTGGGGTGGGTACGGGGGGAGCCCTTGATACTTTGCGTGTGTAACTTTTTCATCTTTGACTTTTTAACAAATTGGACAGCAAATTCCGTTTTCCCGAACTGTTTTACGTTAAAAAGGTACTCTTGTTTCAAATCGTTATCTTTAACGGTTTCTGAGAAAATCGCTCTTGAATTAATCCCACTTTGGTCAATTTCATAGTAATTTAAACAAAATTATCAAGGTATTCTTATGTCAAAGTATTGTCAACCCGATTGCCAATTTAATAGTTCTAAGCGAAAAAAATGGAAGAGTTTACGGGACAAGAGTTAGTTGATATGATATTTATTTATGGCTTTTGCGATGGTAATGCTGCAGCGGCAGAACGCGAGTACGGGAGAAGGTTTCCAAACCGAAGGCTGCCATCAAGGAGGACATTCCCTACGGTATTCCGCAACTTAGCTGCAACCGCCACTTTTCGAAAGGCACCGGGTCAAGGACGTCCCAGGATTAATAGGGAAGCGGAGGTCCTTGACGCTATTGAACAAGATCCTACGACTAGCATACGGAACATTTCAAGGCAAATAAATGTTCCTCGGCCAACGGTACTACATATCTTAAAGATTTCCTTAACAGAATTGATTAGATGTGCTACTAACATTTCAGGTTGGAAGAATATTAAAGCGACAAGGTCTACATGCCTATCACTATCGACGTGTACATGGCTTGATACCAGAAGATTTTGCGCCACGTATGCAATTTTGTCGCTGGATTTTGTCGCTGGACAACGAGCAAGCTTCCAAAATTTTGTGGTGTGACGAAGCTACTTTTACCCGAAATGGAAAATTAAATTTTCATAATTCTCATTATTGGGAAGAAGAGAACCCACATGTTGTTCGGAGAACAAACTTCCAGCAACGGTTTTCCATAAATTTATGGGCGGGAATAATTCACGACACTCTGATTGGACCTATTGAAATTCCACAACGTCTCAATTCAAATCTTTATTTAAACTTACTTCAAGAAAATCTTCCCCAAATTCTCGATGATCTGCCTCTAAATTTACGACGTAACATGTTTTTTCAACACGATGGAGCCCCGGCACATAGTGGTCGCAATGTTCTAAATTTCCTAAACGAAAATTTCGCTGGACGGTGGATAGGGAGGCACGGACCGGTAGCTTGGCCGCCGCGTTCTCCCGACCTAACCCCGCTGGACTTCTTTTTCTGGGGATATCTAAATCAAAAAGTTTACGCCACCGAAGTCGATACCCGTGAGGAATTGCTGCAGCGTATCAATGATGCAGCCAATGAAATTCGTCAAAACCGTTTTAGCATCTTAATAGCTTCGAGAAGTGTTACACGTAGGGCAAGACTTTGTATCAGAGAAGGTGGAGGGTTTTTTGAACAGTTTTTAAAATAGCTTGTTGTCTGTTATCAAAATTAAGTTTCCATCTTATGATCCCTTCGAAAAGTGACGGTTGCAGCTAAATTGCGGAATACAGTGAGGAATGTCCTCCTTGATGTCAGCCTTCTGTTTGGAAACCTTCTGCCGTACTCGCGTTCTGCCGCGCAGCATTACCATCGCAAAAGCCATAAACAAATCATCATATCATAATTGTTCTACATCAATAATGTGTATTACTGATTACGTATTAAATTATTATTATTATTTTTTGTTTAAATTACTATGAAATTGACCAAAGTGGGATTAATTCAAGAGCGATTTTCTCAGAAACCGTTAAAGATAACGATTTGAAACAAGAGTACCTTTTTAACGTAAAACAGTTCGGGAAAACGGAATTTGCTGTCCAATTTGTTAAAAAGTCAAAGATGAAAAAGTTACACACGCAAAGTACCAAGGGCCCCCCCGTACCCACCCCAATGGACCTTGTGGAAATAAATGGATTAGTCCATCAAATTGCTCATCAAAATTTAGATGTGTATACCAAATTTCATTCATTTATCACAACGCGATTGAAAGATATTGCAAAAAAATGATTTCCATTCCTCCCTCTTCAATGGGTCCCTGTGCCCTTAGGAAGCATTTCCGGACCCATGTTCATATGAACTTTTTTACTTAGTTTTTATCATAGAATTGGCCTGTTCGGGGTTGGCAGCTAATTATGAGACACCCTGTATAAGTGTTTTGAAAAAAAATCCGCAAATTATTAAAGTTCCAATTAGACCATTTATAATTTGTAATTCTGATTGGAAAAATTTAAATTCCAAACTATTTTTTACGTTTGTAACGTATTCTTCTGTCCTGCATAGTGGCTTTGGAATTATTTTCGATCTACTGTCTTCAGCTTCTCTTTTCATAACAAACATTAGGGCCACGTATATTTCCTTTCTTTCAGGACCTTAAACATATACAGCTGAATATTTGGCTACAGAACGAAATCAACTTTTTACAAGTATCAAGAAATGAAGATTCGAAAGTTTTTCAATAAAGGAGACAATGACGTTTTGGTCCACTGTACAGATGTTCACTGTTTAATAAATAAAGTGAGTGAGTTTACAAATCCAAGAAGTAGCTTAAAGGTGATATTTCTATACAATGGAAATAAATACGCTTACCTATATTCCCAATGCACATTAAACCACATTAAAAAGTTTTGAACACATGCGTTCTGTAGAAAATTAAATACGCAGAGCACAATTGGCAGGTTTGTGAGGATTTGAAAATCATGTCAATCATTTTGGGGCAGCAGTCAGGATTTACCAAGTGTTCCTACTTCTTGAGTCTATGAAACACTCGAGACCAACACTATCACTACAAAAAGAAACAGTGGCCGACAAGAAAAGTAGGTACTCAAACTAGGAAGTTACAATGTTATAGAGCAGCCTTTGATCAACTCTTTGAAAATACTACTTCCTCCGCTCCATACAAAAATTGGCCCGATGAAACAATTTGGGGTGAAAAATTTACCACAAATTGTTCATCGTAATGCAAATCCGAAAAATGTTTCACGACGAAGATTTCATACAATGACAGATAATGAGAGAGCATCGTGGCTTTTTTCGCCCAAAAAACCAAGACAATACTCTTCTAGCAGGAATGATAAGAAAATACCAATACCTAGGAAGTTTAATGAATGTAAAAATGCATTTCTTGGATGCCCATCTCAACTACTTTCCTAAAAGCTTAGTTGATTATAGCAAGGAGCAGGATGAATGCTTTCATGAAGAGATTAAAGTAAAGTAACAGGTCAAATGGGATGTTAGGATCATGGCGGTTAATATTCGTTGGTTGCTGAGAAAGCAAAACTAAACAGTAGTCCAAAACCCAGGTCGTTCGCAGACAAAAGTGTACATTACAAACGTAATAAATCGTTTGGAATTTGATTTTCCATTCGAGATCACAAAATTTTTAATGATAAAACTAGGGCTTCAATTTTGTCCGTTCTTTAAATATTTTATATAGGAGGAGCTAAGGAACTTAACCAATGTCAGATTCGTATCCAATACCTACATCAAAATGCATTGGAAGGAGGTTTGGACTGATCCAAATAAATGTATTCATTCAGTGTAAATTTTTAGCGATTTTTCATATTTTTCTGGCGATTTTTTTGTCGAATCTGAAGAATAGGAACACTAATGTTCTGCGCAGAAAAATACATAAGGTTTAGGCTTTATTCGGTCCCAATAATTTTTTTACCCCATGCCCATTTGTCGGCTTTTCCACGATTTTTCGAGCTTTCCAGCCATATTTAGCAATTTATGTACTCAGATCCTATGGGTGCTGGAGTAAAACTAACGACGGATTAAAAAAACAATGCACGCATCAAAATAAATAGCCTAGTGCAGTCTCCAGGTCAGCCCATTTGTGTCTTTGTAGTAGTACTAATGAACTTTCTGACTGTTCATAGAGGTACTTCAGTAATTTTTACCATTCAAGATAATATATATTTATCGCATTTATTTAGAATTCTGATTGCTGCCAATAAATAAGATTGTGCTTTCCGTTATCTTGCTTTAAAAAATTATGGAGGCAACATTACCCACCCTATATTCTAAAAAGAATATCTGTAACGATTATTATGAACTGAGTATTCCCGAACACGTCTAAAGAAGGTTTAAGCAAAGATTATCCTGATACACCTACGCAAAACATTAATTTGGATGACAGCGCACAGATCTACTAAATTTATGAAATTTATTGATGACAACGAAAGCATATTTTATACTACACAAGCATCATTGCGCCTACGTGTATACTTCAGCACTTAGCAATGAGAATCACTTACAAAATTGAAATTGAAACATTAGGATGATGGCGTAGGGGAGACTGGGTCTCGTTGTACCAAGATACAATTGTACCATTAACATCTAACAAATTGTTGCGACCACATTGGAACTGTCAGGACTGTCGTTCCAGCTAGTATGCATAGTATTAATGGTCATTAATTACATCAGCACACACAAAAAAAATGGTATGTACCTTTGGTTTATGTATTTTGATATGCTAAATCCAAATCTCAACTCCGTTTAGTTCAAACACCCCCAAAGTTTTGAATAATTGGTAATAAATAGTGAAAAAATCGCTGAAAATCACGTTGGCGAGCGCAAAAAATCGAAAAAACTAGTTCTGAACTTGATCAAGTGGGTTTCTTAAGTATTTTGATGTGCTGAATCTAAATTTGTAATCTTTTAAGTTGCACCCCTCTCCCCCAGATTTAGCAAAAATCGCAAAATAATAGTGAAAAATCACAAAAAATCACTTAAGTGAGCGAAAAAATTTTGAAAAATGTTTGTCTGATCAAGTCTGGTTCTTATGTATTTTGATGCACTGAACTCGAATTTGAAATGTATTAGCTGTATCCTTGCAAAAAAAGCAAAAAATAGCTGAAAATTGTCAAAAATTATATTAATGAGTGATGAAATTTAGAAAGAAGTTTTCTAGATTGAAGCCGAAGATTATGGTTTAAATTTTTTGATCACCGTATACTTTTCATTGATGTTGCGAGTAGTTGTTTATTTTCTCCAACGGTATCTGCAAATTCTCGTAAGTCTCTTTGAGCTTCGTTGAATCTGCCCAATACCAAGACTCTTAGAAGGATACACTTTCCTATTAGATATTATTTCAGTTTTATGTTGTAATTACATACTGTGCAAAACCATACTTATCTTATCAACTTCAACGTCACCTGTTACATGAGTGTTGCACAATAATGAAAAAGTAATATTAATGGTCGGTGGAAGGAAGCACAAAAAACAAGCGCTTAGGTAGGGAATTCTGGAAGGAAGCCTAAATAGTCGAAGATAGGTAGTTGAAGTGAGAACAGTGTGCAGATAGGTAGCAAGACGATCGGCGGACAGTGTAGCGTGAAAAATATAGAAGTAGTGTAAAATTAAGTGTTTAACCGGTATTAGTTAATATTCTTTATGTACTTTGTTGTTAATTGTTCTATATAATCTTATGATTGTGATGGTTATAGATGTGTCATGATAATAATTCATTGTATGTTTACCTTTCATTGTCTTACGCTCAGGGGCGTATATTTTTCTAAGATAAAATTGTTACAATTATTATTAAAGATTGCTCATTATTTATTACATGTTAAAATATGTATATTTTGTCGTGACTGCCCAAATATTGCAATAGCAACTTCTTTGTTTCACTTTTAACTTGTTTTATCACGATTACGTTGTTCTTTGATTTCTTGTTCTCACTTTATGTCATACGCATATAAGAGCTTTGTTGAATTTACTAACATTTTCGCCCTTGATTATTATTATTGTTGTTGTTACTCTGAAATCTCAACTATAGCTGGATTGCCTCCCGTATGGGACTTCAGTACGTTACCTATTATTATTATTATTATTATTGATGTTGTTACTCTGAAATCTCAACTATAGCTGGATTGCCTCCCGTATGGGACTCCAGTACCTTACCTATTATTATTATTGTTATTATTGTTATTATTGTTGTTATTATTATTATTATTATTCTAACCTCTTCAGTTTTACTTGGAAGTGTGTATGTCTAATTTGAGTGAGATGACATTTAGTGAGAAATTAAATAAGTCCAGTTTTAATTATCATTAGCAAAGGTTCTTAATGTATGCCTTTGGTTAGCGGTTGTTTTATATTTATATTTGGGTGGTAAGAGCAATGATCGTGGGTTTCTCTGCCATGCTCTTTCCCCGCAGGAGCTCTAGGTGAGCCTGGCACTCTCATTTTATGTTAAATGGTTGTTAATGTGTTTGTTGTTCTTTCTATTTGTCACATGTTTGATTTGAAGACTGTTGTACGTAAATAATAAAGTACGTATTTACCCTGCTTTTGTTTTATAAAATTAAACCAAACATCCCCTCAAAAAAAAATTAGTAACCAGCGCCTTCCGGTCGATTAAAAAAATAGATACACACAACATAGGTATTCCTTATGACGATCACAATTTTTGGCCACAACTACGTTTTCGTTTATTTTTTTATCGAACCTAGAGTTGTTATACTACAATACATATCAGTAACAAATAAAAACTGAAGATTAAAGCATCTGTTTATTTCGTGGTACAATTACTCCAGTGACTTACAACTGATTCTAGCCATAGGATTAGCTGTACCACAAACTGGATTTTTTACATTGCTTATATATATTTTTTTGACGTGACATAATTAAATATATTAACAGAAATAGTAATCACATAAATATTATGTAGTGCTTTATAAAACTTATTAGCCTAAGAAAAAATGGTACAATCAACACTGGTTTCCCCTATATTTCAATCTTACAGGTAAATCAAATAGTAGGGTACGCGTGGCTTGAAATATAGGTTGAAACATTATACACGAACTAGACATTTCATTTCAAATATAAATGTGGGTTCAATTAGTGTAGCATCATCGGAACATAATTCTCAAACCATTAGACTCAAGATGTATTGCTAATTTCTTATAGAAAAAAAATGTAAGAACTAATTAGATTTGCACAGAAGAAATGACTTTAACACAAAAACTTGCATGTCTTGTAATTTACCATCATATTTTAAATTAATCTTTTTTTAATGACTGAACATAGCTAAAAACCTCTTCACTATGTTTCAGATAATATCTATCCAATTATAGCGTGAATAAAAAGAAACATATAATTATTTTTGATTATGTAAGATTTACTAAATTAAGTAAAAAATTATGCACGAATGATATACAGAGTCTTCATAAATGATTACAAGCCACGTGACCAGTAATTTTGTTTGGAAAAGTAATTTTATTTTCTTCATGTTGACAACTAAATTTCAGCAAAATTAAAAACTTTGAAAACAATAGGATCAAGATCTCATTAAAATGCAACATTCGGTTTCATCGGCTGTAATTGGAGCAATTTTTCACGAGATACTATTCAACCAATCAGATATTGCATTATCTCGAAAGTAGACGTTGGTATGTGTTATTATTCATTGCAAATAAGTCATTAATATTAGTGATGCCAAAATTTAGGGAATTTTCGTAACCAATCGCGCAATGTTGGGTCGGCGGTCATGTGGCTTGTAAACATTTATGAAGGCTCTGCATAAATTCGTGTATATCGTGTAATAAAAATAATTTTTATATGGTGTGGAAATTTTTACAAAAATAATGCTTAAGTAATACCTATTACCTTTCAAAAAAACTTATTTATCTTATGGGTATTATGTCAAAATAAATTAAAAACTTTTTAAATAAACTGTTGTACGAAAAAGGTCTTGCAAGACTTGCCAAATAATAATAATAAATAATAGATAATTCTCTAAAGCCGACATAATACTTTCCTTCTTCAAAATTATTCATTTACACTTTTATCCATGTGTTTCCAAATTTGGGGAGGATACTTGAAGAGGAAATATATTGAAGTGTGAAAATACGGTTGGCAACACAGTTAAAATAACAATCCAAAAAAATAAATGTCTTCACTTAAAACATTTGTCCACTAACAATTAAAAAAAAAGGTAGAACTGACGATTACCTAAACAAGCATTTTTACTGTTTACTACAGAACAAAGTGTCTCTTTTTCTACCTGCCATTAAAAAATCCTCTACATGCTTGTAAAAATCAGGCATTAGTAAGTATACAGTCCGTCCGATAATTATTGAGATAGAATTCCAAAAAGACCGCTGCGTCACTTTCTTGGAACTAACTGCATCCCGAGGTAGAAAGACATTGGCGGCGTGACGTTCACCGTAGCAGCTTGCAGTGCATACTATGTTTCTTCGTAACTGTTCTTGGAGTTCTATCTCAACAAATATTAAACAGGCAAAAGTGAAAAATTTTGTAAATTGATTACATTAAGTCACATATAAACATGTATTTTCGTACATACGTCATATGTGACAGTGATGTTTTATGTACACCCCGTAAACAATTCAGTGATGCAAAATCTGAACTTTTACAAATTTCAAAGGTAATAACAGGATCCATTCACTCGGAGCCAATAAATTGACATGACATCATACCTTTCATAACTGCCCTAGTCAATAAATATTGTCTATAAATAACACTGTCTGTGTTAGTTCCTAATAAAATGTGTATATGTATGTCACATAGTGACATTCTGTATTAATTAAAATGGATCAAATTATATAAATATATTGTTACACAGGAGGTTCTACAAGCTCTATGACAATCTTTGACAGATGGTAGCTAAATTAGTATCAAACATTTTTTCTTATATGAACATAGGTCCGATTCATTTTTGTTATTTTAAAAAATATAATTTCATATTTCAGTCAAAGTTTGTTTTTCCTCTGTATGATGAAAAGAAAGGTTCTGAGTCTCGTGGGTTTTCTTTTACCAGAAATATCGCGAATTCTATATGAAATTGCGTTTACTAAATAGTTAAGAATAGCGGTGTACAAGTACTTTGATTATAATCAAAGTACTTGTACACTGTACTTGTGTAGATGAATAATAATTATTATTCATCTATTCAAAAAATAGTTTTTTCTGTGTATGCTATTCATTGTTTAGAAGCGTTCTGTCAGACTGATACAAATAAGTTTGCTTCTGAGATAGCTCCGCCCAAAAATACACACTGGACACGGCAAGAGAAACACCGTTATCGCAAATTACTTCTGAATGGGTTCTTTCTTAATCTCGCACAGTTCTGCCTGAGGCAGAAATGCAAACTTATTTGTATTGCTCTGTACGTCCTGTACATCTTATTTTATTTTGAAATAGCGCAGACCTAAAAAATCTAAAATTTTTACTAAACATTACAAAACACAGTTTGTGACAAAAGCTCAAGATAAAACATTAGTATGATTATTGAATTAAGTGGAGACAGAAATTGACAGATTAGTTAGTAGAAAATGTTATAAACGAAAGCTTCATTTTCTTAATTAATTAACAAATACAAAAACTAACTATACAAAAAATTTTCGTGACATTTGGGAGTATTTTGGAAAAGGATATGGTGGATCTTGTTAGAAAATATACGTATACGTATGGTTTTACAATTGCTTAATTTTCGGATTTCCTCACAGTGAAACCACGGCGGTTGAAAATTCCATAGAACAGAAGAAACAGGATCTCATCATCAGTACTTGGAGATGCTGGTAACATGTATGTTTAGGTGTACAACAAGAAAATGAATCAACTAGTTTAAGATCAGCATCTACTATGACTACTACTGTATACTATTAATTTAACAAGTTGCAATAACTGTGTTTTTAATACATAGTATTTATTTATACTAACACATATTTAATAAATAGTTTAGCTTGAATAAAATTTTAAGTTTTAATACGCATTTTTTGCGCATTATCTCCTTATACCAGCAGAAACAGTAAAATATGTTGCAAATTTCACTGGTAAACATACCTACGTATTTGAAGGAGACCACTTTAGAATTCAATTTAATGATAGAGATCACCTTTCACGTGCAACAAAATAAGATGCTGATACGTTTATTTGAATATATTTAACACAGTGAAATTATTTTTAAATTTCTTAGTGACGCCACAGAATTCGCACGCAAATGTTGAACTTTACTTATAAAATAAAGTTAGTGAATAGCTCATTACCTTTTTTGTTTATCGCACATGCGATACGCTGGGCAATAAAACAGCAACTCATGTCATTCTACTAACAAATCTTAAACTGGTATTTTACATGTCTATCTCTATCTGTCTTTACAGTTGCAAACTTCTACAAACTAAGATTGTTTACACAAAATGATTGAAAAACAAAAAATGACGAAATACGACATAAATTCCTTACATGAAACGTATTTATGTGTGAGGATTTACATCACACTAATAGTGAATGTTGCAAAAGTTTAGTATGCCGTCTCTAGTAAAACAACATTCATAAAAAGCACCTTGCATATATCCTTGCACCTTGGACACATACTTGGACACATCCACTTCTCGGCCAATGTTGCGAGTGCTACGCCTCGGATCTTCCTCAACAAGGTTTATGATGTTTTCTTCGTTCTCGAAAACATGTTGCGACCTTCACATGTAGGTGGACATTTCCGGTATCCTTTGAACTGCATTTTGCACTATTCTACTGTTAGGTTGTCGTCTGTTACGGTAACGGACCGCATAGAAACAACAAGTCTCATTATTTAAATTGTACTGACTTTCGCCGTACATTAACACCATATCTGCTAGTTCTTGATCAGTACACATAACATTTTATACGCCGGCTAAGTAATACCGCAACACACAACGCACATGCACAAGATGCACAGGGTCGATTTACATTTATGGTTAATATTTTTAATTAATTTTCTCAAAAATAGAAGCATTCAAGATAAGTTGCTTAATAAGAAAGTTGCTCATTTTCGTGTCTCCTATCACCCTTCTCAAGGAACGCAGTTAATTCAGAAACACCCCGAATATATAATTATTCTTGATATAGAAAACTCTGTGACTTTATCGTTAAAATTTGACATTTTTTTGTTTTCAGGTGATAAGTGTCGCAGTGATAAAAACTTATGGTGAAGGTAAAAGACGAACCGGTGATGGCAGAGCCGAATTCTGCACCCACTTCCCAACCTTCGACCGTCACGCCTAACCCATCTTCTGCCTCCATGCCAAGGAAACAACGTCCGTATACCCATCCGCACCACCACCACCTCCACCCCCCATTCCAGCACTTCAGCCACTATCACCAGTACTGCACCTACCCCTCCGACACTGCCGACGCCACCGGCGGCACCAACGGGGCCTCCTCCCCGGCCAAGTTCTATTTCGGGCCTGGCTTCGAGCCCCAGCAGCAGATACCAGGGGGCCATTACGGCCCTGGGCCCAGTCAATCGCAAAGCAATGAATACGTCGTGTTTTTTCACGTGAACCCTGGCGTTACCATCAGCTTCCAGATGGGGGATAACTTGGAAGTCTTAAGAGGTAAATACAGACAGTTTTCATATAATCCTTCGAAATTTTTTTTTATTTTGAAACTGCTGATATTGCGGGAAATAAATATTCTGCGGCCTGAATGACACTACCAATATTGAATTACACCAATGTCTAGTACATAGCTGGGAACATTCGTCATCTGAACCCACCAGACATATGCCGGTTTCGATTATATTACTTCTCATCAGTATGCATCTGTTATTTTTGCTGTTTTAATTGGACATTGAAAATATATGAGGAGTCACTGCTAATCAACGACTAAGCCTTCAAACTTGCAGAAAGAAATGTATCTGTTGTTTCGCAGGTACTATTACAGCAAAAGCTCTGTCGCCACTAGAAAAACAATTTTTAAACTGACGATATTGCAGGAAACAACTACTCTGCGGGCTACATGACCGACCAGCTTTGATTATTAAAATTTTAATTTATCATATAATGAAAAGCTCTACCAAAAATACTACTTAATTATTAATGATTCATTTTCTACCTCCTTTTTTTTTGGTCTTAACTTCACAATTTGCACTTTAGGTCTTTTTTTCACTTTGGTTTTGAATTTTAGAATACCACTTTGTCTTTTTATTATTAAACCTCAGGCCTAGTTAAGGCATAATATCTTTAGCAGGAGGCAGGTTTGAGAACTGAAACTGGCGAAAAGTTCAAAAGTTTGTAATTTCATTAAAAATACTTTTTATTTGCTATTACATACAGAAAGATATACAGGGTGCCCCATTAATATTGCGAAAAAGTTCAGGGGGAGTTTCCTTGACCAAAAATAAGAAAGAAAGTTCCTATAAACCTATGTCCGAAAATTCTTCGTTTCGGAGATACAGGGTGTTGAAATTTAGAGAAAATACAAGGTTTTTACTAATATCTGGAGAACCCTAATTCCGATTTTTTTGAAATTTGGTATGTTTGTTTATAAAAACGGTAGACGTCTTCTGACGTAATTTGATTTATTTTATCTATTCCAGCGGCGTCCGGGGACTCACTCCTGTTGATATTAATAAGTAAACATATGAGACGTCACTGCTTTTTCTTAGGTGTCATATGTTTTTCTAATTATGCGATAAAAAATACAACTTTTTTGTCTCTTTACTTTTTTTGATATCTTGCTTCGTTTTCGAGCAAAAAATTAATAGCTTAAGTGTGTGATTTTAATAAGTACTTGAACTGTGTAGTTGTCAATTCCTGCTTGTCAAAATGAATTACACAAATAGTGAAATGTGCGATATGCATTTTCTTTATGGCCTTGCCAACGGTAATGCATTAGCCGCCAGGCGCCTCTATGAGCAGAAATACCCTAATCGTATAATTCCTCATCATACTATCTTCACCCGTCTTCATCAACGTCTTAGTGAAACTGGAAGTTTTCGAAAACTTACCGCAGGAAACGGGCGACCCCGCACAGCAATAACCCTACAATTGGAGGAAGATGTACTTCATGAAATTGAGGACACTCCAACAACAAGTACCAGACAGATTGCTAGAAACTTAAATGCAAGTCGTTCTACAATTTTCAGGATTTTAAAAAATAATCTTCTATACCCTTATCACATCCAACGGGTTCAGGCACTTTTACCGACTGATTTTCCGTTAAGATTAGATTTATGTCGATGGATACGACAAAAAATTGGGGAAAATCCTCAATTTTTAGCAGAAGTACTATTCACGGATGAGGCGAATTTTTCTAGAAAAGCCATAATGAACTTCCATAATAATCATGTATGGGCGGACGAGAACCCAAATGCAATATTAGAAGGCCGTCATCAACACCAGTTTTCACTTAATGTATGGGTCGGAATTGTGGGAGACCACTTAATAGGCCCATTTTTTTTACCACCGAGGCTTACTGGAGATGTTTATCGCCGTTTTCTTGAGGATGAATTGCCCGTACTTTTGGAAGACATCCCATTGCCATTAAGGTTGCAAATGTATTTTATGCACGATGGTGCTCCACCCCATTTCAGTTTAGCTGCACGTGAATATTTGAACAATATCTACCCAAATCGCTGGATAGGTCGAGGAGGCACTCAACCCTGGCCCCCGAGGTCTCCCGACTTAAATTCGTTGGATTTTTTCCTTTGGGGTCACCTCAAACATTTGGTTTATACGACTCCAGTGCAAACCATAGACGAATTAAGAAACCGCATTGTCGCATCCTGTGAAACAATTAGACACACAGCCGGAATATTTGAACGGGTTCGCCAATCAATGTGTCGTAGGATAGATGCCTGTATTAGAGTTGAAGGTGCACATTTTCAACAACTGTTGTAACGCCTGTGTATGTAAAGTATTTTTCATATCATTGCTGTTTGTTAAATATTTTTTCTTATGTTTCTGTTAATATTAATTATTTAAAAAAATATTATTTAGTGAGTTATTGTTTCTCAGCTTGTTACATTGTTTTTCCTTCAAATGTATTGTTAAAGTTGATTAGTAAATAACTAAAACATTGAATTTCTATTTTTGTTTTCTACTTCCCTTAAGAATGTGCATATGAAAGGATATTAATTTTTTGCTCGAAAACGAAGCAAGATATCAAAAAAAGTAAAGAGACAAAAAAGTTGTATTTTTAATCGCATAATTAGAAAAAAATATGACACCTAAGAAAAAGCAGTGACGTCTCATATGTTTACTTATTAATATCAACAGGAGTGAGTCCCCGGACGCCGCTGGAATAGATAAAATAAATCAAATTACGTCAGAAGACGTCTACCGTTTTTATAAACAAACATACCAAATTTCAAAAAAATCGGAATTAGGGTTCTCCAGATATTAGTAAAAACCTTGTATTTTCTCTAAATTTCAACACCCTGTATCTCCGAAACGAAGCATTTTCGGACATAGGTTTATAGGAACTTTCTTTCTTATTTTTGGTCAAGGAAACTCCCCCTGAATTTTTTCGCAATATTAATGGGACACCCTGTATAACCAAGACATTTAAGAGGTACTTATGGATAAAAGCTCTACTTTACAATAAGCTGAGGCATAATTAATAAATATTGACAGGGAAGACGTTCGTACACCACCCTCGTTGGTACCGTAAAATTCTCAGTGTGGGACATCAACGGCTATATTTGAAAGGTAGGAGAAAATTTCAACATCCGTATCGTCTTTGTTTGCGTTGTTCCATCTGTCGTCTGTGGAAGTGGAAGACTGCCTTTAGTAAAATGGAATGATTCTCGAATTGTTTTTAGTGCTGGAAGAACTCGAAAATTCGAAAGTTTGTTGAAATTTCTCTCTACCCTCCTTTGTCGCTCAGCTGTCCATTTCTATCTTCTACATATCATGGTTCATTTCGGAGGGCGATGGAGTGATGCTTGTCCTTACTGGGTTGATTGGAATAATTTGAAAGATGGACTATTCTCGAGTTATAGGCAGACTATACAATTCTGTTGAGACGATGTGACTGTAGACTACTCATGACGAATAAGCAAGGCCGAGCCCAGTTACATTGTTAAACCAGTTTAAGACTTTTTTCAAAAATTTCATTTAAAACCCATTTTCGAAGAAGCAAAACAGTTGATATAGAAAACAACGTCTCTATAAAAAAATAACATATTCAACAATGAATTCAAATCAATATAAAGCAATATCCAATTGAAGCACAAATGAAGTGTTATTTCTATGATCTAATTACAGAAATAATTTACTGTTATACAGGGTGATTCACAACTTATCCAAAAAAAATTGGGAATAGATGCGGCATGAGAAATGGAGTCAATATTGTAAAAAAAAATTTGTAAAATCCTTATAGTTTCTGAGAAAAAAATTATTGAAGTTATAGCACATTAAACCACTATATAGCTGGACAACTGTAGTCTCTAGCTTCATTCGCGACGTGGCCTCATCGACTCCGAATACTGAATTCGGATTTTGCAATCGTCGTTGCGATATTTACCTGTTATCTGTGGTTTTTATAATACGTTTTTAGTAGTTGGTGTCAAAAATGGGTAGTTAGTGTCAAAAATGGTTTGCGTGTACTCGGAGTAGATGGATATCGTTTTAATTTATGGTGAAGCGTTTGTGTTATGGTGAAACAAGACATCATTTGTGTTAGTTCGTAGAAAGTGAGTAAGACGGACCCAAATGTGTTTACACAGTGGATAAAATTTTGAACAATTGCTGTTTCAGCATCGGGTATGTCAAATGATTTTATTATTTACAAACACAAATTAATTTTATTAATAATTAATAAAGGCAAGAGCATTTGAATTTGCCGATATAAAATAGGTGCGATAAAATTCTATTTACATATTTCTTTCATTGCGAAAGTTTTTGTCCGTTTTTATCACGCCGCCATACCGATCGCATTGTGCGAGGTCAGGTTTTACAGTGGACCAGTTTCCAGTGCCGTGCAGAAGTGTATTTTTAAATCAATTTCGAACTGACCTTTTTGATTTTTTCTTTACAAAATTGTATTTGTAAGGGTCCCCTGTACATCCAGAATTTTTTTTGGGTAAGTTCTGAATCACCCTGTATAAGGATTGGTCTAATCTATGTAGATATTTATCTATACATAGTGGACACACAATATTTTTAGCATTCAGTAATTCTGCATGTTTTAACATCGTTTTAAGTAATCAAGTTGCGTAGTAACATTATATTCAAATATTAATCAAAATCATAGGTTGACCAAATACATTGAAGATCAAGATTGTAATAAAAAATGTATGTTTACTACAATATCCAGGTTTATGTCTTCATTTGATATATAAACAACTCAACTAATAGATCAATCATTAGTGGAAACTACACATCAGTTCCTTTTGGGTCAACTATATACATTTTCCACGTTGATTTTATATGTCAAACTTTAAATAAATATTCTACACTATTATGTTAAAAAGTTGCCACAATATAGTTCCAAGTTCTAGAAACACATATACTGCTTTTTACTTATTTTTTTTTTAATTTAACCCGACTACTTAAAAACATTTTTAAATCATTAAAAAAGTATAAAGATTAGACATTTTTATAATTTCCAAATTATCCGTGCAATTTCCAGTGATTATTTTTTTATTTACTAATGCGTGACCAATTATATATTTGAACCAAAACTATCTGCTTAATTTTAAAAATAACTGTTTTCCAATTATTGGTTAATAATATAAGTTGTAAAAGATAGATATGTGGTGTACTCGAAGTCAATTAATTTTACCAATTAAAATCTTATAATAATTGTTTTTCCGTTACACTTCGATCAGAATTGCCTTTTAACCTTTTATTCCCATTAATATGTTGTTGTTCAATTAATAATTATTGGGATTTCCATCTAATTTAAACACTTAAACATTGTAATACTGATATGTATGTTTAGAATGAAATGTATTCAATACGTCGAAATATTTCTAATTCAATTTATTGTTGTTAAATGTAGCCACAAATAAATAACTTAAGACAATATAACCACAAAGTATTTATAATAAACCTATTATTTACATAAAAAAATTGTTCAAGCAACCCTTAAAAGCGATAACAGACGTAAATTTAGATCTTGAAAACGAAAAAATATAATTTAAGAATATAAGATATAAAAAAAATCATGGTGATATGTTTCTTTATTTCGATCGAGCTTTTTTATGGTTTCAAACAAATGGTGGTCTGAGTATGAACAACTTAAAACAGCATTTCATTGCTTTCATTTTTCTGAAAGGTTAGCGTTTGATTAATAAAAAAAAGAAGCGTAGAAGTTGTGACTAATCATGAAACTGTTAGCAATTCGAAAGAGGTACAAATCTTTTACATTTTCAAATTAATCTTAAAAAATAGATAGGTGAATGGAGTTTTTTTATATAATTCTATGACATTGAATAAATCAATGGAAGTATGTATTATAATCGTATTTATGAACCAAAAACAATTATTTATATTTTGTCTAATTACTGGGTTTGAAATAATAAAATCTATTTAACTTACCCTTTTGGCAGTAATTTCAAATTTTGAGATAGTTTGGTTTCCTTATTAATGTGGCAAAACATCAAGTCAAATTCATAAATAAATTATATGAATACATTCCACAATTGTCGAATAAATTCTGCAAAATCCTTGTATACCTATGAGCAATTACAAGAATAATTGCAGTGTGATTAATAATGCTAGAGAAAGTATTGATATTTAAATATTCAGAGGATGTGAGCTATCGATACTGATCTTATTAAATATCAATACTGAAATTAATTACAATGCCATTCCCACGTTATTAATTATTGCAATAAATGCTACAGTCATTAGTATACAATGTGTCGCCGGATGGGGTCTTGCACCTTTGTAAATTTTCTTATTGGAAATTGGAAATTTTCTTTTCGGAAATAGAAAACTAAAAGTTACTAGAATAAATAAAAATTTATCCATAATTGTAGTATTTTTAAAATGGCTCATAAACCTTATAGATTTTTACAGAAATTGGTAGAAGGGAATCTAATAAAAAAAATTGGTACAGTTTTTTTTTAACTGGTCCATAGAAAAATCATAAGGCTAGTGTTTCAAATTTTGAGATAAAGTTATAATTTCCAAACACACGTCCTAACACACATACTTAATTAATAAATAGTACGCATACAGGGTGTTTCATACATCGTTGCCAAATTGAATTGGCCGACAGCAGGGCCAATCTCTTCAGCCCCAATAACTCACTCTTGGCTCCAAGGGTTTACTTATTTCAACTTTTTCACTGCTGTTTTGAAAAATCCCAAAATTCAGTATTTAAAGTTAAATTTAAAAAAGTTATTGGTATAACCTCCAAACTTAAATTTAATTTTTATGTTTACTGTTGTATGGTTCAAGAAAAATCCGGATTACTAATAACATCTAGTTGTCATTTTATTAACTCACAAAGTTTTTTGAAGAGGTAAAAAGAAATTTAAAGCTCAACTTAACGTTGCAATGAAAAAAACTGAAAGTGATCGTGATCTTCGAATTCCTTTAAAAATTGCTCTAGTATATCCCCTTTCCAACGGTATGCAACATGCCATAAAAACCTTTTAATAACTTCATTAATTCGCTTACTTTGTGTATCGGGGCACATCAGGCTGATATTCGATATTCGGCACTTGTCTTTGTGTCAATAACACGCACGAAGCAGGTAAATACTGTTATATACAGGGTGTCCCATAAGCACACGATCAAAAAGGTACTGCGATATTATCTGTCTTAAAAGAAAACGATTTGACCTAACTTCCATTAAGAAAAAATATCTGGCTCCTCTGCTATTGACTGTCAAAGTTCTAGAAAAAAAAAATGTTTTTTGTAATATCTGGAGAATGTTTCGATTGATTTTAATGAAACTTGCTGTGGACTTGTTCCTAAGTAAAACTCATGTTTCGATGAATCAACCGCGTCCATCTGCCTTGGGCTATGTTAGATGTTCGATATGTGTAGTTTCATCTGAGCTTGCTACTAAAATGTCGTCTATGTACACGAAAACAAAATTTAAACTTGATACTACCACAGAGTTCAGTTCATCTTATTTTCTTCAAGTTAGTAATTAAATTTTAGTAAATGTGGGCACTTAAATTTAGGTAAAAATTAATAAAGTAGTAAGATCAAAATCACGTTAAAATTCATGGACTGGTGTAATATTTCATGATAGTTCTTTCGACCAGCCGGCGATCATGTTATCTCAAGAGAAGACGTAACGGTTTGTTATTGTTCATTGTAAACGAAACATTACGTCTGCTGTCGCTAAGATTTATACACTTTTAATTAACAGTGTCAATTAAGCAATGTTGGTTGCCTATGCTGGATGGTCAAAGTATGACGTACTTTTTTGTACACAGATCAAGAATTAATTCGTATTTTTGAAAAATTTAAAAGATGCCATTAATTTTCTGGAGATATTAATAAATCATTTAATAAGACAAAAAAAGTGCAAAAGAAATATTCGTCCCATCGAAAAGAAATAAGAGTACTGAGAGAACTTTTTCTATGTTCTTTCAAAAAGCGCTACTTTTTATAAAAAATTTAGTTGATCACTGGTTAACCCATTTGGAAGATATAAAATTATCAATTTTTTTTAAACCCGCTCTCGGAAATGAAACGTTTCCGAGTCATATGAACTGTAGCTTATTTTTTGGAGCACGTTTTGCTTTTACAAATTTTTCCTCATTTTTAATGTTCTGTATTCATTTAGTTCTATTATTATTAATACAAATAATGATTTCCCATATTTCGATATACTTCATTCATTTACAGTCGTATTCACGAAATATCAATTTACCTTTTCATTACATCCGATGAAGTAATTATTCCGACTTACAATTAATTCCCTCAACTACAGAAATTTACATTCGCTAGTTTCCAAAACAAATAGTTACACTGTCGCGAAATGTCCCAGTGTCACATTTACATATTTCAAATTAGTTGCTGACACTTTTAATTAAAATTCTGCAGGCGACTTTGCAGAAATCCAAGCTCGACAATAAAATTTTCATGTGTTTAATATTGCAGTAAGTTGACATAGATTCTGGCTGAAAACATCCCAATTGCGGATTCTACGAGCTTGTAATTAAGCGGACATGCACAAAGGACCGCTTGAGATATGTGCGTTCTATTAATTTTGATTAAATATATCAATTAAACGGATGGGATATTCTAGTATCTGTAAATTGTATCGGTTTCTGTTCGGTTGAACCGATTCAATATGCAATTCAATAAAAGCCAATTGTGAGGGCATTAGGCTAATTGAAATCAATTCAAAAAATTTTTCTAAAAATTGTTTTAAATAAAGTAAAGCAAAATACTTCAATACTAAATATCTATCTCTTAATGCATACAGTTAGCAACATCTAGTAAGCGGCTACAAAAAAAATGAACAGTGTAAATATTATTAACATAAAAACACCTAGGTACCTGACGTACTGAAATTGATAAATAATGTAACCTCTCAAATAAATATTATTTGTTGTTCCAAACCAAAACAAAATATGTCCACGATAGGGAGATTTTTCTATTTTTACATTTTATTTATTTATTTATTTTTTATTTCAAGTAGAATTAATAAATGTAAATAAAATAAAATTATGTATAAAACACAAATCTTTTAGTAAACATTGCTGCTATAATGGAATGCCCGTTGGGGCAGAGCCCATAAAGTGATTGTTTCCCGTAATATGATTAAAAATATACAGGGTCGATATCCCAACGAAAATTTGACCCCCCCTATAATTGGAAAACCGAATAATATTTCAAAATTCGCCGAGACCCGTCGATTTTTATTCTTGGGGGGAGCTTTTTTGACAATCAAGCCAACTCGATATGTTCATCCCCCTAATGCCTAGCAACCCCAACTTAAAAACACCGACTTTTTTTGTAGTACTGATTCTTTGTTATTTTGAAAAGGTCTGAATTCCTATAAACTTAAGTATCTTCTACTAATAACTATTTTAGTATCTAGTTTTATTTGCTTCAGCTTTTTTATTTCATTTCTGACTTTTTTGTAAACTGATAGACACATCAATAACAATTAGGTAATGCGGTCATGTGTAGTAGATGAAAAACTTATTAGTGGTGGGCATTTGTGTAGAAATTACTACGCGTAAGTTGGTTTGTCATCTTTTCGTTTGTAACCAATAATTCTGTCAAATCTCAACCGATTTCTAAAAACGGTACGTCACTGTATTCGCAATGAAAAGGGCTTTAAAATGATGTGCCACAAGTGGGGTAGTTGCATTTGAAATTTTTAAGTTGGGGTTGCTAGGCATTAGGGGGATGAACATATCGAGTTGGCTTGACTGTCAAAAAAGCTCCCCCCCAAGAACAAAAATCGACGGGTCTCGGCGAATTTTGAAATATTATTCGGTTTTCCAATTATAGGGGGGGTCAAATTTTCGTTGGGATACCCTGTATGGGAAAATGTGTTGCAATTTCAGAAAAAAGTTCAACTGCAGCCATTGTAGAAATCACAAAAATATCAGCGGCGAAAACGGTAATGGTATGCAGTAAACACTGCCTTGAAATGTAGTAACTGACTTTTCTAAAGTCTAATAATTAATTTTCTGAAATAAAATAAATTATAAATGTAATATAGCTAACTCTATGTTATGAAAACATGGAGTTTTTGTGATTTATTTTTAGGTTTTTATGACGCAGTGCCGTCTAGTGTTCAGTAATGAAAACAATCAATTATTTGTTTAAATTGTCTAGGGTCAAATTATTAAAGCAAGTTTAACTTACAATTAACTAACTATAAGCTTAGAACGTGATTTGTTGCAATTAAAACGTACCGACACCAACACATTTTAATCTTCCAGTTAGTTAACTTCAAGATAAACTTGCTCTATTAATTTGGCCCTTAATAGTAAGCTTTTCATTCATTAGTGCAATGTAGTGTGTAATTTAGTATAGTATTTAATTATACCCCAATATTGCACTTTTTGGATAATTTTTTCAAATTATTTAACCTAACTATTAACATTGTAAGTTTCTATATAACTATTTATTTGATCATTAGAAGTACATTTGCTTACTCAGATGATATAACAATATGTGATAAGAATATAAACTTTTTTTATTTCAAGACATTTTTAGAAGCTAACTAAGTACAACCTTACATTAAACAAAGATAAATATATACTTTCAACTTCGAAAATTAATATTGTTGGATATTATACAGGGTAGCCTATCGAAAATGTACCGCAAGGCATTACAGGGTAGTAATGAACTTTTCGGCAAAATCCAAAAACAGATAAAGTTTGCTTCTGAGGGGGACAACTTTTGGCGCAAAAAGCATAGCAAAATCTTCAACCCCCTAAGTGGGGGTGCCATCCCCAATTTTTTTTTAAATGGGAATGGGGGTCAAGTGGGGGGTCATTAGAAAGGGCTTTTAATTCTCTATACATCGATTCTTACTTTTTGAAAATCGATCCATTATTTTAGAAAATATGCAGCTTTGAAAATACGAACAATATTTTTGACGAGAAATGCGAAAATCGATTTAATTTTACTTCAAAACTTACGGTATTAGCTTGGTAAATTCCTTCAAAAGAATTCGCTGTTTTTTTTTTTGATTTGCGAATTCTTTAGCCTGATTTTGGTGAGCAAAAAATTGTCCGCTTTTTGTTTCGTATTTAGATAGGCCACAAGAAGTTGCTAGATAACTGTCTTGTGACTTGTAGTTGAAGAGTACCAATACTGCCGAGTCTTTTAAATTGATTAATTATGGTGTACTCAATTCCAGAAAGAGTAGAAATTATTGAGCTTTTTTTCAAAAACAATGAATGCGGAAATCGGGTCGCCGAACTGTTCAACCAACGGCATCCTGAGAAACATGCGTCTGGAAAAATTGTTCGCGAATTGGTGGCCAAATTTCGCGAAACTGGCTCCGTTCATAACAAAAAGAGGCAGGTTGAAAATCCGGTACTAAATGAACCTACGGAAATAGCGGTATTGGGGCAAGTGGCAATGGATAGTACGCTGAGTACAATGCAATTGGCTACTGCGACAGGAGTGAGTCGTACAAGTGTCCAACGAATATTAAAAAAATACAAATTCCATCCTTATAAGATTCGGCTAGTGCAAGAGCTAAATGAAGACGATTTTGATCGTCGTTTGCAATTTTGCGAAATAATGACTGAACGAGCGATAAACGATAATTTCCTCTTTAATGTGTGTTTTTCGGACGAGTGTACGTTCTTCTTGAATGGTTTAGTGAATCGCCATAATTGTCGTTACTGGGCTGATACCAATCCAAGGATTTTCCATGAGACACACTCCCAACACCCCCAGAAGTTGAATGTATGGGCAGGTATTTTTGGAAATTCCATTGTAGGTCCTTTTTTCCTTCCTGGAAATTTGACAGGCGATATGTACTTGGATTTACTACAAAATGTCATCGACCCAGCTCTAACAAATATCATAGAGGACGACCCTGCTTACAATGAACACGAACTGATTTTCCAGCAAGACGGAGCTCCTCCACATTACTCGCTCAATGTGCGCAATTACCTAAATGAGACGTTTCCAGGACGCTGGATAGGACGAAGAGGTGCAATTGAGTGGCCCCCTCGGTCACCCGACTTAAATCCTTTAGATTTCTTTCTCTGGGGGCACATTAAAAGCAAAGTTTACAGCACTCCACCTGATACCTTGGAAGATCTGCGAGGACGAATCATTAATGTATGTCGCGAAGTAACACCGCAAGTGCTCCAGAATGTTCGACAACGGTTTGAAGACAACCTGTATCATTGTATGCAAGTTGGCGGACAACATTTTCAGCATTTACTTGACTAATACCGTAAGTTTTGAAGTAAAATTAAATCGATTTTCGCATTTCTCGTCAAAAATATTGTTCGTATTTTCAAAGCTGCATATTTTCTAAAATAATAAATCGATTTTCAAAAAGTAAGAATCGATGTATAGAGAATTAAAAACCCTTTCTAATGACCCCCCACTTGACCCCATTCCCATTTGAAAAAATTTAGGGGATAGCCAAAAGTTGTCCCCCTCAGAAACAAATTTGACCTGTTATTGAATTGTGCCGAAAAGTTCTTTACTACCCTGTAATGCCTTGCGGTACGTTTTCGATGGGCTACCCTATATAAGAACATGGTAAGGCTTAAGTGTTAACATCTTTGTCTACTGATTGGATTTCTTGGATTGAATTGGAAATTCTCTGAAAAAATACAGATACTGGTTCTAACAGTAAGTTTCCACTGGATGTAGTTGCTTTGAAAACATTTGAGGAACTAGAATCAATTATTGTAACTATAATCAGTTGTCTATTGACGACAAAATACTATTTGCTGAAACCGATGCTACCGAACTCACTAACTTAAAATGGACGAACTGCAACAATTTTTTCAAGACCTCTCTCTGAAAGTGAGAGAAGACCTTATTCCATAGAAAAGGAAGCTTATCACTAAACAAATTGATACATTATTTGATAATATATCCATTTACTTTCGTCACTGATCGAAAATCAGTTTCATTCATTCTTAGTAACAAAAACTCTAGTAAAATCAAAGATGATAAAATACAAAAATGAAACTGTTATTTTACAAGTAACATCGTTTATACACTAGAAAAGGAAAACATAACTGCTGATATTAGATTACGGTGTCTGCTGCAATATTTATGCTGAAGGTACTTCATGAATCTCGTTAGATAGAAAGTAAACATTTCCCATACTTCTTGGCTATAATAAAGAAAATAACACTTATCCGGTTTGTGTAGAAATAAAACTTCGTTCTTATGATTATCAAAAACATTTAATAAAAGCTACTTTGGCATTTGGGAGATTAAACTTATATTTCAATCTCCTGACTATTAATGAAGAATTTTCTAGATTTCCATTTGCATTTCCATGTTCTGAAATGGGTACTAGTACAGTTATGAAACATCTAAATAGTTTTTTGGTATATCTTTATACATCCACTTTGATCGCTGATCTAGATTTATGTCTATTGAGTTGAACGAATATCTTATTTCAAAAAGAATTGCAACCAGTGGATCTACTCTTTCCTCCTACAGGAAATGGACAAATATAAAGATTAAACAAAACTTTATGGAAAATTATTGAATTAAGCATTACCTAAAGTAAAGTGAAAGTAAACATAAGATTGTGGGAACAAGTATTATGAATTGCTCTTTATTCAATCAGACTTCTGTTTTGCACATCTATTAATACCACTTCACATGAAAAAATATTTAACTGTGTTCGTCTATCACAAATGGGGAGTGAATTCCCACATGACTTTTGAAACTAGGTTCTGTGTTAATGAAAAAATTTGTTCAATCAAAGTATCAACCTCTTGTAGACGTTGAATTAGTTGAGGCAAATTCTAACTACTCATTAGTTAGATTAATACATGGAACAGAAACTACTCTAATAGGCTTCTAACGCATGAAGGAGAGATTTCAGAATCTAACAAGCAGACTGGGTATTTGAGCTATCAAGAATCAAATGAAAATAAGAAATCCCAAATTAAATTAATTACTGGAATACTGTTCTGTTACTGAAGTTACCATCGAATTTTATGAAACTAATGCTGAGGTGACAGGAGTTTCAGATAAAGATAGCAGGATTTTCAAGTAGTGATAATAATAATACTACTAATAATGGAACAAATCTTCAGGATTTCGTCTGCCTGGGAAATAGTCATAATTCCTGAACGAATAAATAACACTGTTTATCTTTGAAAGTATTAGGTATTGCTTCTTAACAAACTCAGATACTGCAAAAATATGTTTTGTAATAATCGATTTACCTCTAAGAAACAAATCATGTCAATTTTGTATGTATTTCACATTTGGTTTTATTTTTAGAGTATATTTGTATTAATCTTCTCTTTACCTACTCTTGTTAACCTTTTTGCTGTTTTATAATTATTGATTCTGAGTTTTTAGTGTTATGTTCAAATAATTATTAAGTTTGTAGTACATATAACTACTGAGTTATTGCTTTTCGAAGAGTAGTATGGTATCTACCTATTTAAAATGACAGTACGGCTAAGAAAGCACTTATTGCACAATTCAACACGACTGGGAAAAGCAGCTATTTCGCCTCAACGTTTAAACACTATAGGTATAGTCTGCCGGCGGGTTTCCTGTCATGTGTTTCGAAGTAAGTCAACGAATTAACGAAAGTAATTAGCTTATTTTTTAAAAATTCGAATACATTTCTTTTTCAATTTTCTGTCTTTATCAGGCTTTCCGAATGCGTGGTTAAAATTAATGAGATTATGACTTAATCATCCGCTATAGTAATGTTTTGTTTTTTAAGTTTTGCTAAAAATTAAAAAAAATCTTAGATCGCCGCACCTTCCCTGATTAAATTAGAAAGGACTGAAAGCTATCCTTTCATTATTTCATTTAACGGTCTATAAACACCATACATTTATGCAACTTTTTTCTTATTTTTGACAATACTAGATTAATGTATCACCTTCACGAACATGTAGATATATTAAAAACTAACAGGAAACGAAAATTACTAATCTTTCTTTCCGCTTGAACGCAGTCAGTCTGTGTACCGTAGACATAGAAAAAAATAATGTACTTTCAGGTTTAGGCAAAATAGAAAAAGGTGACTTTTCCACATTAAATATAGATATCCGCAGTTTCGCAATGTCATCGGGCGAATACAATGTTGCCAGGCAGGAATACCATTATCTGATGTAGTAATTAAGTCCCTCATTGTAAGACTGACAATGAATTGCAAATAGCAGACAATCAACTGTTACGGACGGGCACCGACACAATGGCCTGCTGTCTTATCTAGACGCCGCCGCCGGAGAATGCCGGATAGTTCACTTCCGGTATTCTTCCTGTCAGACTCGCTCTTTATCGGATGGATTCTGAATTGCAACCGAAATGCTACTGCATTGTAGTCAGATAAAGGTGGGCGCCTATGAGATATTGGATAGTGTATCGATATAATCATTTTCAATAAAGGATTTCTGCTAAAAATTGCCGTGGGCAAAAAGTGTGCGGTTGAGTACAAAATTTTTCAAAGTGCAGTTCAGCGTTGTGTTAATGTTTTTCGTGAAACTGGCAGTGTAACAAGAAAAGAAGGAAGCGGCCGACCTAAAAAGCAGACTGAAGAATTAAAAGAAAATGTCCAACAAATAATGCAAAATGCGCCAAGAACTTCTGTACGTGTTTTATCACAAATGGTGGGAGTATTAGTCGGTACCTGCCACACAGTGTTAAAAAAAGATTTGCGTTTGTTCTCCTATCGTTTAACTTGTCAGCAAGAACTTCATGAAGTTGATTTTCCGCGACGGGCTGTATTTTGTGAATGGTTTTTAAACAACTACGGTGAACTTCATAATATCACCTTTTTTTCTGATGAAGCCTGGTTTCATTTAAGTGGTTACGTAAACTCACAGAATATGAGAATGTGGTCTTCTGAAAAACCAGATAACTTTTTTGTCGAGGGCCCTCTACACGCTCAAAAAATTGGAGTTTGGTGTGCTCTCAATCGAAGGAGGATTTATGGACCTATTTTTTTTAATGGTACTCTTACTGCGCAAAGGTATAGAGAAGAAATTATCGCTCCTTTTGTTAACCAGCTGGAAGAAAACGAAATTACAAACTTTTACTTTCAACAAGATGGCGCAAGGGCACATACGGCAGGCGAGACGATGAATATGTTGAGGGAAGTTTTCCAAAATCGACTAATAAGTCTCAATGCTGAACATGAATTTCCACCGAGGTCATGTGATATTACGCCGTGTGATTTCTTTTTGTGGCCTTACCTTAAAAACACTATTTTTGAACTGCCTATTCCTGATTTAAACCATCTGCAGGCTCGACTTATAGACAAGATTCGTGAAATTAACAATACCCCGAGCATCTTAGAAAATGTCTTTAATTCTTTGAGGAACAGGTGTGAAAAGTGCTTGGAACAAGGAGGGGGACACTTTCAGCAGCTGCTTTAATTTATTGTTATAACAAGGAGGGGGACACTTTCCGCAGCTCCTTTAATTGTTTGTTATTGTTATCACGATTATTCTTTAAAATAAAGTTATATAGTCATTAACGTTATTGAAACTGACAGCTGCTATACAGCTCGTTGAGAAATGAGGTTAAGTTGGTCGCTATAAGCTACTCCCTACGTCCAATGTGTCAGAGCCAACTTCGACCACGTTTTTATTTGAACGCTCGTTATAATACTTTTTTAATTATTGCTATCTAGCATTATATATAGCAGATCAGTAATAATCAAATAGCCATTTGTTACAAATGCATATTTTAATCCTTTAACCTTGTTAAAAATATTTTCACAATTTTTTTGCGAGCACATTGCTCCCCATCCACCCAGGCATTGTGCAATCCTGCGGTGAAGAATGAATTTTAAACATCTTATCGTAGTCATCCAGTTTTTTATGCAGATCCAATTGTAATTAGTGTTGCACAAAATTATTCACAATCAGGCACTACATTTGATTTGATGATGACCGAACATTGAATCGTATATATAAAAATTAACTATTATTATAGCAACAACAAAATAATATAAAATTGTTAATATAAAGATTCTGAATATAAAACTAGTAACAATTAAAGATATCACATAGTATAAAATTAATAATTTTATTTTAATTCACAAGTACAAAATTTTTCAAAAAAATGCATGACATCGACACTTGTTAACAGGCAATACATTGAGAAAACAGAATTTAAACCTAGAGTAACGTATATGAAATAAAAGCTCAAAATCAATAGATGAATCTGGTATACATATCCTGGAAAGACGAGTAACTGCATAGAAGATATCTCAATTGAACTTAAGTCATAATATGAAAATTTTATCAATTATCAAATTAAATTATAATTTTCACAAATGTCAAAACTAAAGCTGGCTTTACAAGTACCTGGAAATTACCTATAAAAAAAACATGAAATAAGGAATATTTTAATAATCAGTTATAGAATTGTATGTAAAAATAAAAGGACATTTGTAAAAAAATGTATTAATCATAAGGAGTGTAGTGAAAAAGTGTTGTTAAAAAGAGGACATCCAAGGACTCAAAATTCTGTGAAGGGACCTCAAGCAAAAATAGGACCAGAATAATCCAGAAAGGATGAAAAACAAAAGTTTATTGATTGGTTACGGCTTGGATTTTTGGAGAATGCAGAGTAGAGAGGCAGCTCCAATAAATTTAAATTTGTACAAGAAATGGTCAAGTAAGAAAATTAAACTTACCAGAAAATTTAAAAGTTTGTTTGTTCACGAAACCACAAGAAAGAAATTTGCCATCAAAAAGAAAATTTCCGTTACCAGTTGAAAGCAGTCCATAGAGGTTTCCAGTGGCCCCATAAATGGTATGCAGGACATCTACGTAATTTCCAATAAGGAAAAATTCAAGTAAGCAAATACCATGTACCTAAAATAAAAATAAAGTGCACTATAAACAAAACAGATAACTATAACCTATAAATAATACTATTCTATCGCATCAAACCTAAGAAAAAGGATGCAGAATAAACTATAGAACTTACCTGAATAAAAATAAATACAAGCCAAACAGTCATATTTCTAAAAACTTCACAAATTCCACGAGTTCGAACCAATTTATCAATAGGGACAGCCATGTTTAATTAGAGTTGAATTTTCTGTCAGTAAATAGGAAATTATGCCCCTGTAAGATAGGCAAAATGCAATACAAAGAGATGTATTCAAAATTGAATAGATTAAATTAATTGCTAATAAAGTAATTTTTTTAATTAAAAACAATCCTTGTATTGTATAAAATATTCTTTATCATTGTTAAGGAAGATATTCACAATTTGAGTTACAAGTTGCAAATTTTAAGTCAACCCACAACATTTTTGGAATAAAGACTGTATTAAAGTTTAATCTCTATTTTTTTTGGTGTGTTGTACTTGTTTGTGTATTAGAATTAGTAGAACCGACTCCTGAGATGACTAATAATTAAACAAGCATCTAACATCAGCTGGCAAGGAAAAAGGTAAAGTACACGGTGAGACAAAGAAAGGTTTGTATTTAACAATCGGCAGCTAACCAACATAAAAAAAAAAATATTTACACAAACAAAACAAAGAACACAACTCACAACACTAACAAACACAACTCGGGCAAAATATTATATTTCACAATATATTCCATAATTCCTTCACTTACTTTACACCGTCTTTGGGGCACTTCACAAAAGTTATAAGAATATGATTTTTGTTACTAAAATATATATATTATATTATGTACTTGTTAAAGTCGAATATTATCCCTATATATAGAGGGTGTTACAAATTAGTAGGTTAACCTGTTAACCATATATTCTTTGGACTAAAATAATGGGACTTCAAAACACAGGGTGTCAAAATTAAAATTTTAAAAATGATTTTATTGATAATTCCGGTGATTGTAGAGATATTTATTTGAAATTTAGCACATATTTTGATCTTAAGTCGGCACACTTTTTGTGTAATTTTGGTTTAAAACATCAAATCGGGAACGGAAAGGAGGGGTTGTAGTATCCATAGATCCCTTATTTTTTTAGCGGTATTTCATTCTATTTTTTTTCACTCTTGTAAGATTTTGATTTGGAGCTCGGTTTACGAGATATTGTAACTTTTTTGAAGCACGGGGGACATCAATTTAGTCAACGTTAGACTTTAATTTTTGGTGTTTTATGAAAAATTTAATTAAACAAAATAAATATTTAAATATATTTAGTTGTGCACAACATTTTAGTAGTGATAGCCGCTTAAATTATAAATTATATTATTTTTTAGAACTAAGTAGGTATTTATTATTTTCATTCAACTAAATGTCTTATTAACTCTAAGGAACTCTAATTCGTCAAATACAAATAAATGTATGAAATGACGTTAATAAATTTTATTTCCTCCAGTTAAATCCTTTCATTAGTGTATATTTGCAATGCATGTGTGAGTATTTCTAAATTGTTTCATCGACAAGCCTCAACTATTTAGGGCAAGCTAATTTGTAAGTAAGAATAAAAAATGCGCGTCAGACAAACAGTTGTTACATTCCTTTGTTCATTTTATTACTGTTAACAGCGTACCCTTTTCGGGACGGCCAATAGTGTACCGCGAACAGTCAATTAATAAAAATCCATTCTCGGATCAAAATGCCCATTTAACAAGGCTCTGCTTCTTCATCGACTTATAAATAAGCAATTAACTCTTTTGTAATTTATGTTAAAAAATGCACGGTCCGACGTAATATACTAATTCCCACGATAATAGAACGTTCAATTGCATGCTGCCAACTTTATTGTTAAACGATAATTAAGTTTTATTGCTCGGGTCAGTTCTTGATCAATCTTTGTTACCCAAGCCTGGCTGCAGAAAACTAACTATTAACGTTATTTATGACAAGGCCGGGAGTAGACTATGCCTTAGAGCCGATTTTGCGTTTGTAACATGAAAATAATTTGCGCATACATGAAAGTTTCTATGCAATGCTGAAACACAACTTTTACAATAGTAAGCGAATGTAAGCACATTTATTTGCGAATTTTTAAAAACATATACAGGATTAAGGAGGTTTTTCGGTGAAAAATAGGAGGGCATTTAAATGTACGTGTATACATAAACTTTCAAAGTGTAACAATTTTTTTGTCGCTACCGCTGGGCGCAGGGGTGGTCCGATCGGAGTGATTTTGATGTCTTGTATAGGTTATGTACGGAATTTCTTTCCATGATTACGAAGATGGCAATGAGGAGAATCTCTACATTTTGGTGATTTTTATAAGATTTTGGCGATGTTTAGTGCGCTGTAAGTGGTTATCGAGAAAACTAAGTTTTTCAAGACACATAGGATAGATGGCAGTTTGTTGGCAAATAAATATATGGCTTTCAAAGACAGAAAGGGAAACGTATAGGTACACTGTGGTATCTTTTACCATTTATCGTCTTTGAGGGGATTCTTAATTTACAGCAAAGTTAATTTACATATCTCTTTTTACATTATACCTTGATAGCGATGGGCACTTTTTTTAAACATACCTATGCCATGACGAAAATAATTTTACTAAGTTGTCATTTGTCAATCTTTTATTTTATAGAAGATGATCCAATGTCTGAGACTTTTGCTTGGTGGCGATTTCTAAATATTTTTTTTGGAAATATAATATATAGCCTGTGCTGTTAATAGTGCTTAGTATTTTGAGCCTTTCTTGCGCAAATTTTGTTTATTTATGCATTTAATTTGTAGTCTTGCCAATGGTAACGCCTATAAATGTTTTGGATTTACCTTGTAATGTGTCATCATGTCACATACCTTATTTTTATGCCATCATGAATGACTACATTATCTTTCAAAAAAAGAACATCGCATCTTGGCCCTCATTCCTTTAGAAGAAGCAGTATTGAACTTGATTAAGAACCAACAAAATACTTGCCAATATGATCTGCAAATTCCAAAAATTACATTATTATTATTGTATGTATTTTCCATCTGTAGGTAAGTCGCTGATTGCGTGAGCTTTTCATTTAGAATGAAACGAAGCATTTTCTAATCATTGGATAGGCCGTGGTGGACCTCAGTTTTGGCCTCCTCGAACGCCCGATTTAAATCATATAGATTGCAATTGCGCAAAAACTAATGGTCCGCCAGCGCTTGTCTTTTGCACACTTAAAGTTGATATAATTATCTACTTCTGTGTCAAATTTCAGCTCTTAATCTTCACAAATGACAAAGTTATGAATTTTTGAAAAAAGTGCCAATTTTTCGGTTTTTCCGAATTTTCTCCGATTCTACTCAACCGATCGAATCGCCTGACCCCTCATTTTTTTCGAAATTTAATTTCCTACAACTTTTCCACTTACGTAATTAAGATTGCTCTAGTAGTTTTCATTTTATAAGCAAAAAACTAAAAAAACTCATTTTTTGCACTAAAATAACAAATTAATTAACGAGAGTTGCGAGTCGAAAACACATCAGAGTATATCTACGGATAGTCTTTTAAATGATGGCACAGATGGTATGCTGCTAGTATTTTTGTCACACAAAAAACTTATATTGACTGGCATAGGCATTTGTCACGTAAAAAACCTATATTGACTGGCATTCACACGTACCTCTTGCAACCGATGAGAAAGTTCAAGAAATCATCCAATAAATATCGAAAATATACGTAAGTATAGAACTAAATTTTTCTCCCCGTATAAATAGCTGTAAATTCACAGGGAGAGGGCGGAGCTGGGGGAGGAGGAGGAGCTATGTTTCCATCATAATTATGGCAAAAATTAATAAAACTCAGTTCAGAAAATTTATTAATTAGATAAATGTTATTTAATTTGTAAATATGTACCTATATACACTTATATTTTACATCATTATTACATTACATCAAATTTCAATTAGAGCAAATTAATAATTAAATAATAGCGTATTCCAATTTATTCAAAATAAATAATTTTTTACCACTTGTATTAATATCGAGTAAATGAGCAGTTTCATGATATAATTGAGAATATAACTAAAATAATGAACATGAAATTAGGATAATTATTCAAGTATTATCGATGCCCTTTTTGCCCGAGTACAACCAAAGCTGCTGCCAATTTTTGCTCCAGTACCAGGGATTTTTGTGTTAAAAACATGAACACTATTATAAATGCTACACACTTTCATTTTAAAATGCAAATATATTTAATTTGTGGATAATATTGCATTGGAAGCAGTATTCTAAAGTACGAATTTAAAGAGGTTATTTTTCAATATTTTAGCTTTAACTGTTTAAACAACAGCATTGTGTCATAAGTACAAATCAATGGTTTTTAAAGATATGACTATGATATGACTTTACAGGTTATATTTTAAAACTGGTGGGTTTCATAAAACTCTTGTCTTGTCTCCGTTATAATTTATATAACAATTCTATGTTAGCAAGTAAAGATCAGCTCTAAAGAAATAATTTTCTAAATCCTAGTTTTACTAACAATTTTTATTTCAAAAATTATTTCTTTGTATACCTACAAGCGACACTTGAAAAGAAAATATCACTCTCGATAATATCTCACATACAATGATGTTTGTAAATAAAAGAAATTATAAATTCGTCAAAACGGAATATATCCGAGTCTTCAAAATACAACATGTATCGCCTTATAATTTTTTTCCAATTATCTTCAGTACAGAAACATAGATGTGTAGGTGTACATGCATAATCTTATTACATAATATACAACTAATATTGATACTTGCAATATTGTAATAAAACAAGACATAAAAATATTTAAAACCAACACTTGCAATATCTTATACCAAGACAACATAATTCTAATATTTTGTATCTTAAATTATACAGGTACCCATTTATTGTCCATTAAATACACGACTTTGAGCTCAAAGGTCAGTTTCCATACCCTTATACAAACGGTAATTAAATAATTAAATTAATAGGATCACTTTTACTTATTAATCCATGCTTCCCACAAGAAAACGATTGTTCCAGTGCCTTGACATTTACCGGTCTAAGTTTCAAACTCGATTCAATTGCGAATTAACATAAGACTTGCTTTCACCGCACAAAGTTCTTAGCGAGTACGTTTTTGTTTTACAATCCTGTCACAATTTTGTATTGACTGTAAATGGTCAACGGACTGGGTAATTGTTTGCAAAATTTTTGTTTCATGGGATTTATTTTATTATTGTTGTGTAATGTGGCAGTTGTTCGGTGAGCTGAAGGAATTTCTCGCTTATATTCTTGTTTCTTTGATAATAGAGTTATGTTAACGGAAATAATAATAAAGGGATACTGTATTCAAAATCTGACATACCGTACAGCAAATCGTTAACATAAGGATATTTGATTGAAGTATGAAGTAATTTGAAGAATATTTTAGGAAATTTTTAAACACTTTAGAGCAAAAGTTAACAAATTCGTTAGAAATCTCTTAATTGGAAAAATCTGTTAGCACAAACATGTTCCACGTTCAATTACACTAAAACGCATATTACGATCAAACTGGTTATTACAAGATGCGTTTCAAAGTAAATAGGACCTTTTAAAATAAGAACAGAAAAAAGTATTTTTGGAAAAACCAATTTATTTTATTCAAAATAGTACTCATCCAATTCAACACAGCGATTTACACGGTCCAAAAGCATGTCGAATGAGTGTTTTTGATCGTCGGCTGGGATGTCCTTCAGGATGTCGGTAGAAGTCTTTTATATGATTTCCATGTCCACAATATGCTTTCCTTTCATTGGCAAATGAATTTTTCCGAAAAGGTAAGTTGCCAAATCAGGCGGGGAGTGGTTGACAGTTAAAATGCGATTGTTGTAAAAATCATTGTCTTCACTTTTGACTTCTCGGCACTTTGGCGGTTGGTTTCTGGATCATATTGAAAACACAATGTCGTAAAGGAAGTTTTTGTTCTTTTTGACCTCCTTGATGATGTCCTTCGAATAAATTTAATGTTGAACTCTGAGCAACTTTTAGTCGTCAGTAAACTTGTGCCAATGTTCAGGCAAAATCCGATAAGTTGGTGTTTTTAAGATGCTCAATCAATCCATGAATTTCAATGAAGATTTTGACTGATATTTGATGAATTTGTGTGCGAGAGAGATAAAACAAGTGCGGGCTTATGCTTCGTTCACAGAACTTCGACTGTAGCGCGCTACATTTAATTCAACCAATCAACTAGCTACACCCGATTCCTTACCCCTTTTTTCTGTTGGACCGTATTCCCGTTTGAAGTTAAAGTGATTTTAAATACATTTATGTGTGGTGGCTACACTGAAAGTAATAATATAATATTCAGATGAATGGCATAAGAATTTATAAAAATAATATAAAGACTAGAAGACAAAAAAGTTACATTAAAAATGTGTAGATATCTTAATTCTATGAGTAAAACTACACTTATGGTATTAAGAATTCTTTTTCTCAACTCGAACTGAATTAAATTCGATTTATTTTATTTTGACAATACATACATACAGTATAGTAATAATGAATAAGAGCATATTGCTGTTTATATGGAATTTCTGTACAAATTGGATATATTAACGGGGGAATGTATAGAAATTTAAACTCAGACATTTTATTATACATATTTAAAAAATATCCATAGTTACAATTTTCCAAATAGTTTTTATAATGCCTTCTTTATGTATTTCTCCACTTATTTTCTTCATATCGTAACGTCGATCAGTTAAAATTACTGCAAGCTCTTCTCAAGTAGTTGTTTTAAATAGTTCGTACCTCTTGCTATGCAAAACTATATTGATGCTTTCATTTTCAACATATTATTTAAAGAGAAGTTTTGCTAAAGCATATAATTATAAGCACAATTCAGTTGAAACTGTTTATTTATATGTATTTAGTTTAATGTTAAAAAATAATATAAAGACATTAAGGCAACTCTCTCGGTTTTGAAAAATGCAATACCTATGCATGTTTTGAGCCACGAAATTTGAATAATTCCAAATATTTCGAATTTTAATCACCAAGAACGGCGGTGACAACATTTTTAACATTAAGGCGATGTTTCGCATTGTATTAGCTATGTCCTGTACAAATTTAGTTTCGTGCAACTCTCTCGGTTTCAAAAATACAATACCTATGTACGTTTTCAGCCACGAAATTTGAATAATTCCTAATATTTCGAATTTTCACAACCAAGAACGGCGGTGACAACATTTTTAACATTATGGAGATGTTTCTCATTGTATGTAACAACATTTTTAACATTAAGGCGATGTTTCGCATCGTATTAGCTATGCCCTGTACACCATTTCGGTGATATCTCAGGAATGGTGATTCGTAGGAAAAAAAAAGTATTGAGACAATTTTTGTAGACAATTGTATGATCTACAACTTTTGTCCGATCTATTTTTATAAGAACACTTACCGCTTACAAAAAAAAAATGCAAAAAACGATATTCGCGACCTTTGATATTGAATACATTTTTTAGCACGCATGGGATCGGTGGGGACATTTTACTTATAATAGTGTACCAAAAACCTATACCAATATTTAGCTCTATGCAAATTATTGTAAACTTACCACTATTTTGTTGGTCTATTTTGACCGGATTAAAAATAAAGCAAGTAATAGGTTAATAGAGAAAAATATTGAATACTACGAACTACTAGAATACAACATCTGAAAGAGGAAAATAAAAACAAATAAATAAAACTTACATATAAAAATGTATGTAAACCGAGTTTAAATCTTAACATGAATAAATTTAAAATAATGAAAATTTTGAGGATTCACTTTGATTTTCAAAGCATCTGAAAACGTAAGTTATTATAAGCAAATTGCTCCAAAATCAGTCCTCATAGAACAGGGGGTGTTCTACCCTAGAGGGTGATTCTGAAAGTATATTTATACCTTTACAAGGTACAAATCATAATTACTGAACTTTATTCATAAGTGTAGGTACATTTTATTATTTTTTATTATATTTTTCGCTATACTTTTCATTTAATACTTTTAAATCTTAAGAGATATATACTTGATACTTCTGCATGGAACATTGGAATAAAAATTATTGGAAATACAACATGCAAAATGAAAAACAAATATTATGATACCTTAAAGAAACTCTTGAGTTTTTTTTTATAAAACAAATATTTTTATAATCATTTCATAAAGATTATTCATTTTTGAATACATTAATTGGGTTATGCTCCTTCAAAAATTGCAACTTAGCATATTTATGATCAATTTTATCTAATATTTTTTCATAATTTTCATAATAACGTACAATATGACAATTTAATAATACAACCTAGAACTGATTATCAAAATGAAGACAATGAACTTTTCGGCTATATAATAACTTTGTCGCCACAATAGCATCAAAAGGTAATAAAAACAGTGTAATATGTTTATGACAAATTTATCTGTAAAGAACACAGAAGTTCCAGTTGATGTCTGACTATACGATCTTTAACTCGCTCACAAAGAGTTTCTCGGAAGTCCGATAAATGCAAACTGTAGTTTCCTTTTTCTAAACCCAGTCATAAAACCAAACTTTTAATTGTACGAACTTCTACTCCCGGTTTATCCTTAAACTTCATTGATGCACCCTCACAGCAAATATTTAATTAAAGGTTCGTCCAGGAAGTGGAAGCGGAGCAAAAAATATAAAAGTCGTCGCGTTCGAATTTCTCAGAAGCGAGGAAATACGTTTAGCAGGTGCTGGCACTAGTATTCGTACTTGGGTATCGATAAATAATCGCGCAATTGAAATTCTACTCGTATTTGCTGGCCTTAAACTGGGTTAGATTGCCGCAGCGTTACTGCCGGCATCAAAAGTCGTAAGGGTGGTCTATACAGAAAGAAATTCACATACAGGATGCGTTGTGTTGGTTCGTATTCTAAGATAGATGTCGGTCGTAGTGTAATATTCTTGAACTTAACTTTCCAGATCAGCTGTCAAACAAAATCACGAAATGATTGCTTCAAAAAGTAACGATACTTTTATATGTGATTGCGAATTTTTATGATACTCGAAATAAAAATATCTTTTAAATAAAATGCGCCAAGAGAATCAGCGAAGGAGTTAATTTTACAAACTTCGCTTCTCACTGAAAAAGTCAACTGAAAAAGTCGATAATTGATTGAGGAACCACTATAAACGCTGTAATTCATAAGAGATGAACGTTTCCAAAACTTTTTCTTGGTGAACAGTTATAGGTACAGGGTGGTCCGAATTTTATGCGGGAAACTTCGAGGGCAGATAGATCTCTTTAAAATAATAGGTGTTTGCCTCATAAACATAGGTCTGGAACGGCCTCGTTTTAGATAGGGTGTTGAAGTTGTTAAAAAAATATATTTTTTGTTTATATCTCCGGAATCTATTAACCGATCTTGAGATCGGATGATTTTATTGATAAAATTAAGTACAGATAATGTATGACAGTAGGCCTTCCATTCCCTAAAATATGAGCTCTAAATGTTCAACCAGTGGTGTACAACTGGATAGGGGTCGACCTCTTTTTATTAAAAAAACCTACGCCACTGTATTTTTTACAAGTTATTATTGTAACGAATTTATATTCTAATGCACAAAATACGTAAAATAAGTAACTTGAATTTTTTCCCTAAATTTCACCGTTCTCAAGTTATTCATACCAATACAATCCCCTTTTGGCAGACACAGACACTTCTAACTACAATTTTACAATAGTATTTATGTTTATGCAATTATATATTATATTATAGTAATTGCAATGTGTAAGCACATAAACAAAATTCTTTACACTCATCGTTTTCATCTTTTCGGATTAAAAAACGTCTGGGCAACTTAGGATGAGTAAATCGAAAATTTGAAAAGTTCTACATAAGGATGGTAGAAATCCGTACGTACCATTTACAACTTGTGCAAAATTTACTTCCGGGATATGCAGATACGCCTGAATTTTTGTCAGTGGTTGTTAAAGTCACAACATAATCCAGAATCTCCAAACCTTCTCATTATTACTGTAAGCATATACATACTCCGTAATCTTCAAAATTCATTTTTGATTTATTTTTTTAATATGACAGTTACCTCTTTGTAGGTTAACTTTAACCACAAATCTTCAGGTTAACTTGTACATAAGGTTCTGGTTATCTTTGTCATGACATAACCAAGACATTGAACCAATAATAAATAACGATGTGTGGAGCAAAGCACTAACATACCGAAACCTTTATCGAGCTTGCTCAAGAAATGGTGAGGTTCTTAATAAACTATTTTAATATTTTAAATATTATTAACAATATTTAAACTTTGTGTCAAAAATGTTAGGTTATGTCTGTTAATTATTTTTTAAATTTTCTTGGAGGCTTTCAACTGAGGCTTTTTCTTGCACTAGAATGTTTTTGAGTTTTGGGTTAAATTCATTTTATATAGATATTCTTGGAGTACCTAGGTCGTACTGAGTACTGACCGGGTTTTCGCCCTAGCTAATAAATTGTAGGGTACCAGGCAGAGCTGGCTAATTACTTATAATTTAAAAATAGTTACAATTACAAATTACTTTTTTAAAAAAAGGAACTAATTACAATAATTACAAAGTATATTCTTTAAAAAAGGAATTATATTAATTTAATTACAGTTACATGGAAAATGGATTTAGCAATTACTTTTCTAATTACTTTTATGATAAAGTAAATTATAGTGACCAAACAGAGAAAAAGGAAAAAGTTAAGTTAAAAATTTTAATTAAAAGTGTTGTGTAATATTGCGTTTTATTATTTATTAGAATTGATACTAAAATGAAAAGATTATTCTTATTCATTTTCTGATATAGAATTTTTATATTTTTATTCCTAATTTAATAATTTAAACTAGTTCAGTTCGTACTATAATTTTATATTATTGGTCAGGTAATTAATTCAACCCGATGCTCTTTTTTTTGGTTGTTAGTACATTTGCAAAATATAGAATACAGTAGTTTTGGGTAGACTGGAAAGCAATAATTATTATTAAAAAAATTACGAATCGAACAAGTACGAGTGAAAGGCTGAGTAACCGAACCAGAAGTTATCTCAACTCAAAATAAGAGCAGTTACACATAGATACAAAATATATATTTTTATAAAACTTGATGCTATAGACAACATATTTTTACTTCGTATATTTTCTAAATTAATAATAATTATAATAAAATAAAATGTGCTCTGTTAATTTTGAGGTTAATTCACCAAATCACTTTTTATTGTTCACGCGGCACAAGGCTTTCCTCAAATGAAATAATAGAAGTCTGCAAGTCTGTACGCAATTACGCAATACGCATGATCTTAAAAGTAATTATAATTATTAGAAAAAGTAATTGTAATTGGAAAAAGTATTTGTACTTATAAAAGTAATTTGTAATTCGATAGTTCAAATAATATAATTACAAATTACAATTCCTATAACAATTTTGCTGCAATTACAATTCCAAATTACTTTAATAAAAAAAAGTACTTAAATAAAATTACAATTACAGGAAAAAAAAGGAATTGTAATTGCTAATTACTTTTTCACCAGGAATTACCCAGCTCTGGTACCAGGGTAGAATCACACTTTGGCGCTCCCCTGTGTCTTGCAGGGATGTTCGTCTTACATTTCTACTTTTGGCCTGGATTTTTCTTATCTTGTAGTCTTTCATATTTCTTCTTTAAACTTAAGCTTCAAATATGGAACACTATGCAATCACATTAATATACAGAGTGATTCAGAATTTATCAAAAAAAAAAAATTCTGGATGTGCAAAGGATCCTTACAAATACAATTTTGTAAAAAAAAAATTAAAAAGGGCAGTTCGAAAACGATCTAAAAATACACTTCTGCACGGCACTGGAAACTGGTCCACTGTAAAATCTGACCTCGCACAATACGACCGGCATGGCGGTGTGATAAAAACCGACAAAAAAGGCAAGGAAAGAAATAAATAGAATTTTATAGCACCTATTTTATATCGGCAAATTCAACTGCTTTGGCTTTATTGTTATTATTAATTAATAAAATTAATTTGTGTTTTTAAATAATAAAATCATTTGACATACCCGATGTTACAACAACATTTGTTCAAAATTTTATCCACCAACGTGTAAACACATTTGGGTCCGTCTTACTCAGTTTCAACGAGCTTCACCATAATACAAATGTTGTCTTGCTTCACCATAAATTAAAACGATATCCATCAACTCCGAGTTACTATACACGCAAACCATTTTTGACACTAACTACTAAAAAACAATTTTAAACACCACATATAACAGGTAAACACTATCGCAACGACGATTGCAAAATCGTCGCTGAGGCCATGTGGCTCTCCACGCGTATTGCGAATAACGCTAGAGACTACAGTTGTCCAGCTATGTAGTGGTTGAATGCACTATAACTTCAATATTTTTTTTCTCGGAAACTATAAGGATTTTACACAAATTCTTTTTACGATATTGACTCCATTTCTCATGCCGCATCTATTCCCATTTTTTTTTTGGATAAGTTGTGTATCACCCTGTATGTATTAACCAATTTAAATTGCAGTTAAATACATATTAATATACAGACAAAATATTTCAGGAATTGAAAAAAAATTGTCGTAAACCAAAATACTTTCAGGTATTGTTTAGTTGCCAATTTGTTTAAAGTTTTTCCCATTCCGGCTATTCACTTTGTTGCTGCACTTTCAAACCTGCATTATACCTGTTAAAAACTGGTGAAGCATAAAAGTGCTGTATAATGCAAATATTTGTGCAAGCCACGAGGTAACTTTCACTATTTTTTATATCTACAGAGAGATGACGGTGATGTGTGTACGTTTTCCTTTTGATTAATGTACGAAATTGAGCACATGCCACTTAGGCAAGATGGTATTAAAATGTTGACAGCTTTTTACGTTCATAAACCAGCTAGTTACATTGTCAGTATTGTATTTGAGGACGATAGGCGACATTTACGTTGCTACCAGCGGTGACTGTGGAATTAATCATTGAAGTTTCTTTAAACTATACAGATGTTATACAAAACAATTATTTTCGCAATTATTTAGTTTAGTACTGAATTAATTAAAAAAACATCAGAAGTTTATTTATCTAATTTATAAAATACAAAAAAGACCAGTTGCCAGATAGTGCCCAGATTGTATTCTTATCCAATGCTAGCGGTTCTTGTCAAAATAAGATCTTAACTACCTAGTACTGGGTTACCAAGTACCCAATAAAGACTGCGTCTGAATACGATAACCTGCAGAAATTGGTCTTAAATTTTCAAAAACCTATTCAAACTTAACCTACGGATATAATTCAAATATACAAAATTCCCTGAATTGTTTTTTAGAAAAAAAATTAGCATGAAATTATGTCTTAAACTGTTTAATTTTCGAGACCATGAAAATTAGTCAATGATCTAAGTAATTGTATCATCCAGTGGCGGAGGTAACGGGAGGCACTGCGCTAAAAACACAATTTCGACGCCATTAACAGTGGTACTAAAAATCGTGCGAATCTTTGTCAAGCTCCACAGCAATATACTTCCCTATTAGCCATATCATGCGTCATTCTATTATTCAGAATTCTACTAACACGAAACTAATTTCAGAAACTTTGAATACCACTGTTGAGTATTTTGGATAAGAGCTGTAAAATTATTTAACTCAAATTACGGTCAATCTGCAAGATCAGAGCCTACTAGCACTTTGTTAACTATTGTAATATGCGTAGCAAGATAATGTACATTAAAAATACTTTTTTGTACCCAAACCGCTCATTTAATCAAAATTCTACGAGGCCCAAAAACTTCCAAATGGTATCACCTATCAAATAAAATAGTTGTCATTATTGATCGAAAGAGAAAAAAAATATGAACGGATATTATCACCATACATCAATTTTGTAAGAGTTGTATGTTTAAAAAAACACTCTTTTTAACGCCAAAATGTGTATATTGAAAGCAAAATCCCACACTCCAAATGTAATCAAAATCGAATAATAGGTATTCGAGTTATTTACAAAATTCAAAAAATTTTCGCGAACTTTGAGGCCATCTAGCGGCCAAACGAAGTGATTTTGGATATAGTCGAATTAGCCTAAATCTGCCTATTTTGAGTTCACGAATTTATGGTCTTCTATTGTACACGCTATTCTGAGACACCCTGTATATAAAGGGTGATTCACAAATGGTGACCAAAAATGAAACCTCGTATTCTTTGGTGAATTTTAAGGGGAGTCTTTCCTATAAAGTTTTTATCTAAGACGCTTCGTTACAAAGACAGGGTGTTAAACAAAAAATATTTTTAATTTTTTTAAATAATTTAAAAACTAGTAACTGAAATAATTTGAAATTGGGCACATGTATTTATGTAAACATTGTCCAAAATCTGAGGGCTTTTCCTAAAATTTACATGCTCCAGTGGCGGAGATAGAGGGTATCGGTGGCATATTTTTCTAAATAAAATAGTACGCCACTGCTTTACGTTAACAATGATGATATTTTAATGTTTAACACCTTGTGTCTTTATAACGAAGCGTCCTAGATACAAACTTTATAGGAAAGACTCTCCCTAAAATTCATCAAAGAGTACGGTTTCATTTTTGGTCACCATTTGTGAATGTATATGTATATTTATAAGCTAATTTTAAGCCGTTTAAAACATGTTTATACAAACATTTCTTTTTAGTTTAAGTATTATCCTCGGAAATATTTTTATGGACATCCTGTTTCATATCTCAACTTATTAAAACATTGTCAAGTTGTATTAGAACAATGTCTTAAATCGTTTATTTTCTTAGTTTTTTTTGGAATCTCAGAATTGCCTTAATTAAATTAAAATTAAAATTAAAAAATTTAAAAGAGAAACGAAGTTTCTTTTAGGCATACTTTAAGTCAATATTCAAAATAATATTAATTAGGTTTTCTTTACTAATACAAATATAAAAAAAGCACTTTAGAGCGTCTTCAGGATGGCTTTTTAGGGTTTTACTTTTATTAATTTTTTTCTTCCCATTCCAAATATTTTCATTTACGTAGTGTTTTGTCTTTATTATGAAATATTTTTTTACAAAAATAAATACCTGAAGCTAACATTTTCTTAGAAATGTTCCTGGGCTATACATTTTAACCTGTAAAATGTAGTTTTTTTAAAGCGGGAATCAATATTTAGATTGTTTTATTGTATTTTATTGCCTTACAATAATAGACAAAGAAACGATGACTTACGTCAATAAAAATTACGTAAAGCTGAAATCGTATACCAACAAGTAAACGATTAAAAGATTTAATCCATTATTTCGAAACAGTTACGGGAAAATATTTTTTTTTATTGAAATAGTAAAGAATTATCAGTCACATTGTTCTATTGTTTTAAAAAAATCTTTTGTTCCAGGTGAGTTTGTTCACAATACAGAGGATATTTTAATAATAATGCCAGGCTATGAAAGTTGCGACACTTCATGTAAGTATAATACATATAAAAATTTTTACTTAAAAAAAATACCTGGGGTAACCAGTATTTGATATACCTAATTTTTATTAGATGTCTATTCATTTAAGATTTGAATTATTAAGTTCAAAGGTTAAATACATTAGAAATGGGCGGGGAGAAATAATAATAATTTATATTAATCTAGTATACACATACCAATAGTTGTAGGTATAGTTTGCTATATCAATATTTATTCAAATTAAATATTTTATTAAAAGGAAGCCACGTGAAAGAGCACTTCTGAAAATGCAGAAATAGATTAATTAATTTGTCGTGGCGTAATTTCATGTTGGTCTTTGTTCAGAGTAATATTAAAAATAACAGAAGATTTTTTTAATGTTATGTTTTCTGCATCAGCATCTCCAGATATGGATGTGGATATAATAATAAATTATTCAAAGTGTATGTTAAAATGTGATGTCTGTTAAAACAAAAATAATATATATTTTTATGAAATTATTAATTTTTTTTAATAGACACATTAGTAACTGAATTTTAATGAAAGGCCACAAGGTACATTTTTAAATTCCCAACACGAAATATTAAATAGCGCTTCACACTCCACTGCAACTCTACAGTTCTCCGGCATGACGCATTATAGCCAGAGACAGCCAGAACAACCAAGATGCAAAAAACTTCTGATGAATATATAAATCTAAAAATAAAAAACTAGCCAAATAATACTAATGAAAAAACCCTATATAATGCAATCATTAAGTAATGCTTTAAACATAAAAAAAATCATACTTGATAATGATACATGGAATTTGACCTATAAATACAAAAAAATATACAAGAGATAATAAACTATACGATAAAATAAGGATTAAAGTTGTTAGGTTCTTTGCAATATAAGCATATTTGCTTATAGACCAGGGCGGATCTGTTTCGAGGTGTATGTGACAATAAAAAATGTTTAAAAAAATTAAATACTTATTTTATCTGAATTTTTTACTTATATCTTGGAACCTATGCATTTTGGAAGAATATTGAAAAGGAAAAAGTTTTAGAATTGAATTTTGCACAATATACCTACTGTAAGTTAAAAATGTTTAAATTTATTGCTGATGTTGCAAAATAGCATTAATTGATGAAAAAAAGGCAAAATAATCAAGTTTTTTGGATAATTTTCTTAAAATATTTTAATTGCTCCGAGAGCATTCTAATTTTGGTAAAAAAAAATTCATTAAAATCGGTTCGATAGTTTTCGCAAAATAATTTTTTGGAAAAAATTTTGAAAAAATATTTTTGAATTTTCAATATGTTGCACAGCCTCAAATAAAGCATTTACATACTTAAAAATGTTTTCACATAGAAAAGACCGCTCAATCTTTCAAATGGTTTTTGAAATTTGAAATCGGTTAATAGGCCACAGTAAATTTTTAAAATTAACAATTTTTTTTATTTTTAAACAATTAGATTACATTTATCAATTTGCAATTTAGTTTTTTTCAAAAATTATAATTTTAATGTACCTGCCTACTCGGAAAGACGCTTCTTTGAAAAAAAAGTTTAATTCCGTTTATTGGTTTTCCAGATATAAGTGGTCAAAGTTTATCGGCATTTACCGTTAATTTATAAAGAATTTAGCAATAATAATCTTTGATCCAGTGGCTTCGTTTTTACCGAGTTCTAAGCTGGAATAAAATAGGTATTTTTTAAATTTTTTAAACATTTTTGCAATTTTGAAAATGTTCCGGACCTCGCCCAGATCTAGGGACCTACAGTTTTATTATGTGAGTTATACTGCAAAAATTAGCTTGCCCTCTCTTACATACAAGAAGTGGGATATTTCTACAGATCCGCTCTGGTCTTTTAGGGATAAACTTTACTTGCAGTTCTTGTAAACAAAATTGCTTCGATTACTATATCAAAATGTGTCATCGTCATCAACAAGACAAATCGTTTTAACTATTTATAAAAGCTTTTTATCAGCTTTCACATCATCTAGCCAGTAAACCATAAAAGTTTGATAGAGGCGAGTTTTTTTAATTCGCCTTATTTTAACCCCAAGATATGTGTGACATTCTATATAGGATGAGTGTCATAATTAAGTGTAAAAAAATTCGCCAAAACAAAATAAATTGGTCAAATAAACCTTTCTTCCAAAAAGCCTCAACTAAGTAATATTGCAAATTATCTATTTTTTTGATTTAGCTTTCATTTTACTAAAAACGCATCCTTACGTTTTCTATAAGATACTCCACTGAAAAAATAAGACGGATTTACAAAAACAATTAATTAAATATCTTCTGAAATAACGTCTGAAAACAATATAGGCCAACAAAATCGTCTACAGGGCTGGAAAATCCACATGGTTCATCTGCCTTTACATCAGAGCGACAAAGTAAAGTAAAGAAATCCGTGCGATAGACAAGGATGGCTATAGTGAAGACGTTTCATAATCTGAATAGTCACCGCCCGTTTCAGGTTAGAAGTGAGTGACTATTCAGATTATGAAACGTCTTCAATGTAACCATCCTTGTCTATCGCACGGATTTCTATGACTTACTTTATCGCTGTCACGTAACGGCCGATGTACCATGGGGACTTTCCGAACCTGTATATTAAATTGCTGCCACTATAATTCGTTCCTGTTCTACTGTTAATTACTTGCATTCATTTTTGAGATGAGATTATTAAAATCGAGTGGCCTTGCTTTTAATTTTTAAATATAGTAAATAATTGTTTGAAAATTCATCTATGAACACACATTTTTTTCGAAATGGGTGATTTTGCTTCAAGAGAACATTTGCTATAGTTGATTAATTCTGATAGGTACAGCTTATTTTCTGTCAATTTAAAGTATTTTCCAATAATTTAAAATAACCGATTTGATCAGCGTGTATGTTTTAAGACATCATTTTGGTAGAGAGGTATTGTTCGATTAATTGTCTTGTGTAAATCCATATTATTTTTTTACTGGAGCATTTTAAAAATTGAAAATATATAAGGATATGAAAGAATTTTTAGAATTCATCTGAATTAGCTTAAGTAAAGTAAAAATAAGAAATGGTTTTGAGTAAACTGAATCACTGGCCAGAATAGTAACGAATGTATTATTGAAAATAAAGTCGTAATCGACTTTATTTTCACGTCAACCTATAAGGGACGATTGACACAAGAGTAATTTATGTCTTTATTCGAAGGAATCTGCATGAATGGATATAATTTGTTTAGTCAGAAATAAGTAAAAAAGCGATAAAAGTGTACAAAAGGCGGCCTTCAGTTTCGCAATGTACAAAGCGAAACTAATGACTGTATGGTAATTATAATGCAATTTTCCTATCGTATATGCGTATGCCGAACAAGGCTTTTTGAACTATAAAATAAAATAAATGTACAGATGCAGCACAGGCAAGTCAGAATAAGTCTGGGGTTCCCCTATTTGTTCACAAACATACATTTTATTTAGTAGTTATTAGTTCAAAGTATTACTGGCTTATTAGCGTTATCTAATCAGGTCGTTACTTTTTCCAAATATCGTCAGCATAAATATGATTATAAATTAATAAACTATGTTTACTTTGTAGGGATATACCAATTATTTTAGTAGTCTCACAAGACTAAGAGAAATTATAACAAATATTTTCGATAACTAGGAAGGTGTACTATTTCAGAAGCAATTATATCTTAGCTTAGCGACAAAACACGGAACAATTTAATGTATGGCTATATATATTTTATGGAATAATAAAATTAATTTAAAAACGATATAAAATTACGTCATTCTATTATCTATAATAGTCTTTTATGTGGATGTCGAATTACCGCACAAGTTAATCAAAGACAGCTGCATTTTATCAACTATAACGTAACCATATCATTGGTTTCTGCAATATAGTCAGCAGTTAAACATCCAGGATAAATGAACAATAAGTGTGAAAATACTTGATTATTACATACTACAATAAAATATCTAACCTAACATTTGTTAATATCGACTCTAAATGTAGGTATGTTTCCTTGACCAGAATATTGAGATATTGACCCACAAAATCTAAATATAATAATAAAGCACCCGCCACACACAATGTGATTATTTGGAAACTACGTATAATGACTAGAATAGTTGAGAAAAGTGATAAATTGAATAATTTCTTTAGAAAATGTGAAAGACATATACAACTGACTTCTAATATAAAATATACTACTTTAGTCATTCATAAATACCTCTTGTTTAGTTGACATCATTACTTAATGTTGAAGGGAAAGGGAAAGATAACAATGTTGAAGAATGCTCCACATATTTTAAATTAACCTTAGGCGCATCATATAATTTATGTTTGGGGTTAGATTGAACTTAAATTCTTGTTAAAGGCTAGATTTTTCGTATAATTACATAATTTTTATACTATATTGATTATAAAATTTGTTACTGAAAAATTATAAGTATTAATTTCCATATTTCCGATTAGTTACAGTAATACATAATACCGTATTTTATTGATTACAAGACCAATGATTTTTTCATATTTTGGCGTCTTATATTCGGTGGCATCTTACTAGGGTAAAGCCATTCTTCAATTTAACTCTAGTATAGAAAAATAAATTAATAATAACAATTTTAGTGATAATTTGCATGACACATAATAAATATTCAATGATAATTGATAAGCACTTGTCGATTGCATAACGAATACTGTTTTTCAGTTATTTTCTTTGTGAAAAAAAAAAGGACAAAAACAAATGATACCTTGCACGTTCTAGCGCAAGGGTCGGCAACTGGCAGACCGCGGTCCAGATCCGGACCGCGGAAGGTAAAATAATGGACTCCCAAAAATATTTTGAAAGTATAAATTACTTAATTAAATTATTGAAAAAATAGTTTTCTATTGACAATAATACGTTTGAGTGCCACCCTTATCATTTCTACTACAATTGCGTGATTAATTTGAGTTCTTAATGGTTAGTAGGTAGCTTAAATTTGTGAGTGCAAATTAAAATAAAAAACTAGGAAGGAATGTGAGTTTTTTTGTGGATTTCGTTAAAAATTTTCAAAAGTATCCGGACCCCACCTAAAATTACTTGGCGACCCTTGTTCTAGAGGATGAAATACAGAATGAACTGGTAATGGAACAGCTTCCCGTTTCAAATATTTACTTCCATTATCTCGATATTCAGAATCATTTCGGTTAAAGTGATTTGAACATATTTCTACCAGTTTTGGGAATTGGTATCCTTCTTGAAATCCAATAGCTGATATCCAAAGACTTCGTCTTTTAGGATTGGCAGGAAAACTAGCAATAAAAAATTCTTAGTTTTACTTGCTTTAGTCAGTAATTTTCATCGTTTACTTTTTTCAGTTAATACTACTTCAGATCTTGGCACAATTATTGCAATTAATTTCAGAAGATAAAATAAAATGGCAATTATATATTTTTTGTGCAAACAAGTTTTCTAGAGACGCAGACCCCAATGACCTATTAACATAACCTTAAATAAAAAATATTTAACACACAACAGGTCTCACCATGATTTATGTTATTTAACTTAAATACAAGTAAAATACACTGAAACACAAATATGTAATACTCTAAAACTACAACTTACAAAACGTCACGCATAGATATGAATTGATATGAATGAAGATGGCCGAAACTGTGTGCCAAATGTTCAAATGAGTAAAACGGACAGGCCACAAAATAATTTTCATTATACTTGTAATGTCATATAATGAAAGAATGATGTATCTACATTTGTAGAGATTGTCCTAATATAGAGGATTAGAACATTTTAATAAAATTTACTACAGAAAAGTAGGTGTTTTACGGTCCATTAGATAATCCAGGCAACGTTGCAAAATGGCACTTAGAATGTGCTTAGTTGTCGTCAATAGAAAATTAGTAAATATATGTTTCTATTTAGAAGACTGTGACACTGTTAATGTCACTATGCTTTGCTTTTAAGGCGACATTGAACTAAAAAAGTCGGAACATTTTGTGGAATTTTTTTTGTATGTAGGTACCTATTTGAGTAACCAATTCGCCATAGAAATTGAATTTATTGTTATTTCAACATTTACCGAATTAAAATGCAAGGGGGCTCAAACTCTCCACAGTGCTGTAATTAACCTGTAAATGATCTAACACTAATATGAGTAGTTAATTGTATAAAACGTGCAAGTTGATCAATCTTTCACAGTACATCCTTAAAATACAATAAGTAGCTCGCCCCTGCGCAATAACATTATTAATCATAGTTCATCTATACTTGAACAAGTTTCAATCGATACTATCAAATTATTATTATCTCAAAAAAGCTCAAAATGATCGAAAATAAAAAACTAACCTTTTAATTCTAAACAGCCTGGGTCCGCTTGAAGATTTCCAGCATAGACCAAGAAATAAAGGTGAAAAATCATGGAGAACTCGTAAAAATTACAGGGCGTGATTTTATTGTTGAAAAGTCTTGGCAATGATAATACAAGAGGCGTCTCATCAAATGGGTCATGAAAAAAGTTTAGTGTCATTGTTTTTTATCAACAAATAGGTCAAAAATTCGTCATATTTTCGTTCTACGCGTTATTGTAAAAAAACTATTAATCTTAGCAAAAAAGTTCAACAGATGATTTGATCTAGAGAGACTCATCTTTAAAATGAGACTTTATAAGTTAAAATTGTTTTATTAACAAAAAAGTTATAGCAAAATTAAACGGAAAAAGTGCTTTTTCTTTAATTGTTAATAACTTTTTAAATAATTAATAAAATCTTTCCCAAAATGTGAGTTTTTATATCCTTGAGAGATGCGCAAAAGATGGGATGGATCGGTCAAATAGTTTTTGCAAAATTCCATTTTTATCCCATTTTTGCAAAAAAGGCCCATTTTCAAATGACTATTCCGGGGGCAGGGTTATGACTAAAACATTCTTTTTGGACTCATTTTCTTCGAAGGGATACCAAGTATCCTCTAGATAAAAAAAACAATATATTTTTTTCAAATTTAGTTGTATATGTTATGGACCAGGTGATTAATGCGGGCATTATTAATAATGTGCGAGCATTATAAATAATGTCTAGATCTATCGGGCTAAGTGATTAATTACTATCTAAATTTCATTATTTATCACATTGCACGGTCATTATTATATTGCTACGTGACAATTGGGCAATTTGATAATAAAGCTAAATTTGAAACGGTGCGGGGAGGGAAGCACGCGTGACACGCTTTGACCAATCAGAGAGCGCCATTCAGCGTGCGGCTCGTGCGCTTTCCTTAAATTTTAAATGCAGAAACTAGTGGATTCTTAATGTAGAAGTCCTTGCTAATTAATCCAAATAATGAGTCTGATTATTTAAATTGTTTAACATTTAGTTTATTTTAAGTTAAATGACAATAATAATAAAAAAATAGTAATTAAATATGTTTGTATTACTCCGCCCAAAAGGAGATGGACAATATGTATAATGCCCGGTCAATTTGATTATTTGAATAATTATTATCAAATTGCACACTCACATTGGGCATTTTACATAATCACCCGGCAATATGTATAATGCCCGATTTATTACTTGGTCCATAACATATATAACTGTTACCAAATAGAAGGCACTTTTTTCCCTAATAAACAAGTAAAATAATTCCGTGGTTTTTAACATTTGAAAGAAGTTATATACACCATTCGAAAGCTCGTAAAAAAACTACAAATTGAAAAAAAAACAAGTTTTTACGACCAATAGGTCCAGAGTTAGACATTTTTTTTTTTAAATCAGAGGAATTTGTTATAAACATTAAGACCTGAAATTTTAACATTTTGTAAATGAAGGTTTAAACTTTATGCCCTGTTAATTTTAAATGAATTTGCCCATACCCATTTTAAATGGTACTGGTATAAAAAAAAAGAAAAATAACCAAGGAAATACGTTAATTCCTATAGGTTTTATTGCACTTTCAGCTGATAGTACAAGAAACTATAAGGTTTTCTGCATGGATGTATCCGAATCATGTCTAATGACTTTACGTTATTTTTTAGATTTTGAGAAAATGCCAACAATTTAAAATACACCCCGTATATACATTATACTTGTATTTACAGATATTATTTGTCACTACATTCGAGTTCTCTCACATCATAGTCACATCACAGTTTTGAAATCCATCACATTCAAATAAGACACTTTCGAAAGGAACATAGTCCTAAGCTGACTACACCATTTACAAAGTGACCCATGTTTTGAAATGTAGAGGGGGAAAAGGTGTATTTTGGGACTAAGCGGCGTCCAGTTCTTTTTTAAACTAAGGCCTACTAGATCACATTCAGAGGTTGAAAAATCGAGAATTCATATTAGCGATTTTTTTAGAAAAAAACCTGCGTACGCCACTGGAATCGGCGTCCCCCTGAAATGGATCTGTACCAAATTTCATGAAAAAATATCCAACGATTCTACGGCTAAATTGCTGTCAAATTGTTTATTATGCGTTAAGAAGCTTTTTATCTAGTAAGCCATGCGATAATAAATCAATCACAACAAATATTTAATAACAACATTTAATAGACATCCCTATATCAAAATACAATGAAACAAACAGAAAAATAAATGAGAAATTAACATAAAATTTACAAAAAACGCAGTAAAATAAAATAAAATCAACACACATGAATTAACTTTAAATTCTGGATTTTTCAACTTTTTTTTTTCTAAAAAGTCGCTAATATGGATTCTGGATTTTTCAGCTTCTGAATGTGATCTAGTAGGCCTTAGTTTAAAAAATAACTGGACGCCGCTTGGTCCCAAATTACACCTTTCCCCCCTCTACATTTAAAAAAAAATTCGTCAAAATCGCTCCATAAATAAAAATGTTATGAGGGTAGCCCGCTTTCAAATGGGTCACTATGTATGTCGAGTGTTTTTAATTTGTTATACATTCTCAAAACATCTTAGAAACTTAAACCAAAAGTTAGATATTTCGCTGATGGGAATACTCAAATGTACGGAATCTAGCTAGAGAATTTAAATGTTTATCTATGATGGTGTTAAAAACGACAGTTTTTTTACATAATTTCCAATGTAAAAAACTAGTTTTTATTTTAGTTAAAAGGTCTAATAATAACTAGACATCGGGAACTTCGTGGCGATTATAAAATAAATAAACAGTAGTAATCTATATTAAGCGGTAATACGCGTTGTAGGTAGCAGAAATAGGCTAAATCTGTGTACAAGCGGTTTGCCGCTCTATGCTCACGACACACAATGCTACTGATTGACATAAAAACATGTGCCATACACTTGACCAAGCACAATATCAAACTCACTCACACGAGCACAAATGACAATGAAATGTACGGCCAACGTCCCGCAACAAAAAAACTACATTACGGTGCCGGTAGATACGTATCGAATAAATTGATCGGTGCGAAGCTTCAGAACAGAGGCTGACTTGTATTGTTTTACAGATTCTATTTGATGGTAAAATTCACAAAAGTAGGAAAGCAATTGAGCACTATTGTAATTGATCATTGAATACATTTGTATACTTTTCAAAGACTATTAATATTGGTTTTCGTAATTTTAAATAGAGGCCATAAAATCAAGTCGTTTCTTTTGCTTAAGTCAATTACATATTATATTTCGTTACAAGTAATTAGGCCAAACAACTTTATCTCATGTATTACCACATTTACATGTAATGGTGTAAATGAAAGTTGACTGAGAAATTACACAGTAAATATTAGAATTAATAATTTTGATATATTGTGTTTAAATTTTTATTACTTTACGGGCACAAGTTACATAATTTTATTGAAGGTTAACCTGTTCTTGTTAGAAACATCTTTCTTTCTGCTTAACTTATAAATTATGCATTTATCATTTATTCCGGATTTGACTGCAAAGGCAGTCAATTGTATGCGGTCGTATATTTTTTTAATAGCAATGAAAACGTTTAAATGTGCAAATAAAACCAGATATATATGTGAACATAAAAGTAAACCATAATGTACATCATTTAACCGCAGAAGTAATAAATAAATATTTTAAAATAATGATCTGGGTATAAGGTTCCACAGGGTTCAAATTCGAATTAAATCGGAGATATCTCGGCTTTTTTGAAGTGTAGTCAAATTGTGCATAAAATCGCAAATACCAACTTTTACAATATAAGAAATTTTAAGGAATTTTGTAATTATAATATATTATGTAACACAGTAATGCATCTAACAATTAACACTCATTAAAATGTATTACTTAAATATTATAAACTATTATTAAGCCCCCACCAGCGTATTAACATAATAGTTGAAGATTCTATATATTTATTTAAAAATTATTATATGTAAATATCCATATGGATATTAACTAATGGATAATATATGTGTTTTGTAACATATTGGTATTAACTATTAAATTTACATTAACATAAAAATTTGCTCAATACAAAATAAAACTTGAATATTATATAACGATTAAAAAAATACATATGCAAATATTCTGTTGGCTAAACCTGTGAAATATGAATGGAATATTACTGATTTCTTTTCAATGGACAATAATAACGACATGTCATGAATCAAATTTTGTTTTAACTGTCGTATACATTGTAAGACCCACAATGATCGACGATTTACCAATTGTATTATTTTAATTTTAGTTTATCAGAAGAATGATTGTCACTTAGTATGATCGCCTACAACTTAAAACGCGATTAATTATTTATTACATTCGAAATTGACATACAAATTTTTAACAATTATAACCGTAATGTAGGTACAAGCTGCTATTTTAATAATGTGGAAACTTTAAGGAGCGATTACTTGCCAAAGAGAAAAGGGAGTCTTATAAATTTATTTCCAGAATGTCTACTGTTCAAAAATTCAGCCTTTTTTTCACAGTTACACAAACATAGAAGAATGCCATTTGGGATGTTATTTTATTTTATGAAGGGCTTTTCTAAACGATATTTTGAATAATCTGCGACCCTTGAAAGAGTTTCAAAATTGTAGATCTTGACGTTTTTTTTTGGCATACACTTCGCAACAAAGTTTTTCATCGAAATTTTTTCCATTTTTCTAATGCGTCTCCGTCAATTTTCATCGCATTAAAACGATTTTTTTTTCATTTGTAGGTATTTGTCTGTACTTTAAAAAATATATGAGAAATAGTCCAGTCGATATCTGTTTGTACATAATTGTTAGCGTTAGAAAATGTAAAAACAAATTAAAAAGGCGCATTTTTTTCTCCTTTTCTTCATGTATAACTTGAAGAATATTGACAGAGAAAAAGTCAAAGGAAAAAAGTTTCGTTTTGAGAGTCTCTTTAAAATAAAAGTAATCCGGTATTTTTATGTGCATTATTGTTGCTGCAATACAGTACCTATAGACCGAAAAAAAATTTGTGAAATAAGATTGACTTTAGAGCAGCCATATAAAAAATATGTTTCTGAGTACTTCATGAAATGGTAGTTTTGCAGAAATTTTTTCATCGAAATCGGCCTTTTAGATTTCGCACAATTGAATTGTTAATTAAGAAAATACAAAATTATACCTACTTATTTTTCAATTCTCTCTCACGGTAAAACCAATGATTATTTTGTGCTCTCAATTTTTATACATCTCAACTATCAATTCCGATTTAAAAATTTTTGATTTTAGATATTTTAGCAACAATTAGAATTTTTTCAAAATTTCTTCGAAAAAATACTTATAAACATTTAGAGCTGGAGCTACCGTATTTGCATATTCTTCAAATGTAATTATCGGATCAAATAGAGGAAGGATTGACGAACAAAATCTTGTAGATACGATGAATCATCATCGAGATATGAAAGTTCAAAGTTGAAGTGAGTTTACGGCAAAACAACGTACTGTACAATTTCGGACCAGTTTTATTTTGAAGAGAATTTTTTAATATAGAAATATTAACGTTAGAGAACTATTTTCTCTAACGTTAATATTTTCCGAGTTATACATGAAAGAAATGCACCTTTTTAAATTTTTTTCCACATTTTTTTGTGCTAACAATTATGCGCAACTTTTTCAGCGGGCGCATATCGCAATTATCATTCTACATAATATTTAGAACTCTTTCCAACAAAAATTAGCGCTGCTATATGAAACATCCATACAACCTACTTTCAAAACAGATACCGACTGGACTAAAATGGATGCGAGTCGATGCTGCATCATGTCCTGATAAAATCCAAGCATTCTTCTTAATAATTTAGATTGCTGACGTATTTTTTTTCGCATCTATTTCGCATAGATTTTTTCTAAAGTACTAATAATTACCTACAAAATGAAAAAAATCGTCTTGATACAATGAAAATTGACGGAGCCTATGTGCATTAGAAAAATGGAAAAATTTCGTTCGTATAACAAAAAAGAAACATTAAGATCTGCAATTTTGAAATATTTTTTTAGAGTTGAAAAATGACATTTGATAATTTGCCTCCCTCAGAAACTTTTATGTGTTGTGTTTTATTTAAATGAAGTACATTTGTACAGATTTTATTTTATGCTAATAAGAGCTACAGAATTCAACAATTTTTTTACCACATTCGTTTTTTTGTAAATAATTGTTCATCGAGAATTTTTGACAATAATTCATTGGTGTCAAACGTTGTCATCGTGCATCCCTCAAGTCATTTAATACAACAGTTTTTTTCGTGTATACTTTAAAATTATTCATAATATCAAAGGAACACTCTGTATAAAATACGAGCATTAGTTATGTGGGCTGAATACGGAATTACATTTATATCAGTTTAAAAAAGTGGGCCATAAATTTGATGCAATTCATATTTCAGAGTAAAACAGGAAATAATTATGTTATATAAAAAGGATGTGGAACTATAATTTTAGTTGTAGTTGAACAGACGAAAATTTTGGACAAAAAACTAATTAACAGTTGGCGCTACCAAGGATACAAAAAAAGTGTAATACCTAGTAAATTAACTTTGTCAACTTCAATGAATAATGCATGCTCCGCTTAAATGTGGAATAAAAAAGCGTTATTATGCATACTTACCTACTTGCAATGCCTTAGTTTTTTTTTTTAATATTACACCAATTACCTGCTTGCAAAGGTATATTTAGAGCGTATAAGAAATTATCTATACCCAAAAAAGCGAACCAAGTGAATGAATATTTCATCGACACAAATCGCCGATAAAAAAATTAATTATACGTAGAGAAATAATATACTACTAATAAACAATTAATTACCTATATGAAATTTTCGGAACGGTAGTTCAAGGCATAACAAATGTCCACATCCGCCAGGTAATAACAATAAATGGCGTGTAAAATTAGTCACAATTATGCAGCGGTAAAAATGGACTGTAATTTCAACACTTACAGCATATAGTTTATATTACAAACGTATATAATTATTTCGAAAGCTGAACTTAGTTAAACTAATAGGTGCATTTTTAAGATAATTACTGTTTACCTAATCGCAAAAAAAATTCGAAACATTGCTAAAAAACTTGTTTTTACAAAAGTGTAGAACAACAATGTTACACTTAAAATAAACTGTCAAGTTTTTATCTATGGATGCTTGAACTGTATAGCATCATATTAAATGCATAAATGTCAGATTATATTATATTTATTATTATTACTAAGACTTTATTAATGGTACACGTTGCCTTAATAGTGTACTAGTATTGCGATATGGTACAGCCATGTGAGCATCTACCTACAAAGAAGTTACAAATTAGTCAAAACTCTATAGCTATAATTTAAATATATTCTCTACTAAGAATATTTAAAATATTGACTATTAAAGTCATGTTAACCCTATACGATTTAAGTTTATGCTTAACTTTAGCATATCTGATACAAAATTTGATCGCATCGTTTTACAAAAAAAAAAAAGAATATATTATGTATGTCAAAAAAATATTCGGGCTACTATCGTTCGAAACTAATACAAGCTGCTTGTAAACCCATAGTTTTTCGAGACATTTTGAAAAAAAAAATGAAATATTGCATTTTCTAGAATCTTTTTTATTTTTACAAAATTTCTAAATCTGCCAAAACATTATATTTTTTCATTTACGATATATTAATTATAGACTAGGCGGTATCTGTTTTGGTTTGGGTGAATCGTCTATCCACGGAGATTTTTCGCTTTTTGGCTTTCAAATATCACAAGAAATGAAAATTTTTCTATGCGCATAAAAAAACATGGGCTTAACTTTTGGCGGCACAATATGTTAAAAAAATTCAAAAAAAGTCATATTTTTCTTCCTATTTAATTATGTATCTTTTGAAGAGTTGATTTTAGGCGAAAATAGAAGAGGAAAAAATGTTTGTAATTAATTTTTTTTACAAAATATGACTAGTTACAAATCGAATGAATCATAATTATTATTGTAAAAATCGAGAGAATCGCCAAAAATGGGGTTAAAAAACATTACTTTTTAAGGAATTTTTTTGGGGTCTTTAAATTGGGTGTAGGACCTTTATACTTGACTCAAAAAAACTTCATGTTATGTAGAATCAACACACCAAATTTCATCAAAATCGGTTCGATAGATTTTGCATAATAATTTTGCAATGTAGATTTTGAAAAAAGATTTGCAAATTTTCAAAATTTTGCACAGCAAAAACCAAGGTACTTAGATACTTGAAAATTTAAGCACATGTAGAAGTGCTCTCAAGTTTTCAAATGCTTTTTGAAAAATTCGAATCCGTCAATTAGGAGAGCTCTGGCGCTTGTTTGGTCATTGGACATTTGGACATTGGTCGAATTTTCGTACTTATAAACAGTTAGAATAACTTGAATAAAATCAACTCTTGAAAAGATACATAATTAAATAGGAAGAAAAATATGACATTTTTGGAATATTTTAACATACTGTGCCGCCAAAAGTTAAGTCCACGTTTTTTTATGCGCATAGAAAAATTTTCATTTGTAGTGATATTTGAAAGCCAAAAAGCCAAAAATCTCCGTGGATATACGACTCATCCAAATATAGACTTTTTGAAACGGTTACGTCTGGACTATTAACTTATTTCTGCATTTTAAGCCAGATTTTAGGTTATGTTGATTTTTATTCGAACTCGTTTGTATACTATGTATTATAAACAACAGTAATCATATTTAAATGGTTATCTGATTAATCTAAGTTAAAGTAAACGAACAAAATCGGTTCATTTATTTAATATTCTATATTATTGCAAATGTGTTATTGCAAATGTGAAGGTTTAAAAACAAACATGCGTCACTTAACATTTTACTACCATCATATATTATATTCAGCTACTTTGACTGATATCAAGTCAAGCTAAGGGGAATATTTTTTGCAGTCGATAATTCCAGTCCACCTCGCGATATTCGTCTGGAATTCGTCGAGACCAAAGCCTCCCGAGACAGATCGATAATATGGTCTCGGGTCGAGAAATGCCGCTTGAAATTAAAGACGTCTGATAGGGGCCCCTTGCTATTACTCTTTTTTTTTCAGAGATAAGGAACGTTAACGCGAATTTTTGTTCCACTGGGGCGTCTGGCGTGATATCGCGACGAAATAATCAAACCGGTGCTCGAAAATAGCCGCCAAGCAAATGTAATTTTAATGGGACTCACCTTACCATGTACCTAAATGTTATTATGACAGGAAATATATGTAAAAAGGGACATTTCACGGTTATTTCTCATAATATGCTATTTGAAAACATTAGAAGGTTGTAGTTTGATCACGAACTACACTGGGTGTTCGCGGTGTAAGTGCCCCATATTCAATATGGAATATTGCAAAATAAACACAAAAGTCTTATGCGACGTAGGTCCTAAGCCTATCTATTTCAAAGATATAGAAAAGAGAAGATTCAAGGTTTTCCGAGTGATTTAGCAACATCGTCTGTTGGTATAGTCTTTCCGATCTCAATTGAAGAACCAAGAGGTTGGCATTGAAATATTTGAAAAACTTGTTCCTACATTTATTTAGCCATACAATATACATGTCTGGTCGAACTAAACGCGGAGGTGGTAGAAATGTATACGCCCAGTTGAAGAAGGCGCGAGCGGGCAAACGGCGTACACAAACAGTAGAACTGGGCGACTGAGCAATAAATCTCAGCTGTTGACAAGTGGTTGACAAATTGCCTAGCAGTGCAGTGCAGCAATCCAGAATTTGGTGTGATTCAGGTAATTATAGGCACCTTCTATGAATCATTCATATTACAACTGCGAAAGGCAGAAATAAGAGGCATATTTTGTTTACTAATATTATTACAACATGGCATTTTGGAGACCTATTGAAACGGAACAAAACGAAATTTACCATCAATATAATAATATTGTTTGATGACATATAAATAGTTAAAATATGTTATTGGCCAAATGAACATATAATAAAAATTTTCTACATATTATATACAAATTATTATCATTTTTTACCTTTAGCACAAAACTTTTTTAGGAACGCCTACGAAACTCATTAAATTTTATTGCTTGACGTTTTTATACATGTTTAACTGATATCGGAAAGACTATAGCTCTAAAGTTATAAATCCTGAAAAACAAATAAAGTATTGTAAAGCTAGGAATCTTTGACTGACTCTTGTTGTTCTCGGATTAGGCTTCCAGAAGCATTGAATGCGACTAGTTCCAAAGTCTACGGACGTCTCAGGGGATCACCATTACGTAGGGAAGTTTCCATCCGTAGCGGCCTTAGACCCAATAACAACAGAAATGAACATCAGGGCCTAGGGGTTCTAGTAGCGGGTCTGCTTTTACAGAGCCTAGCCCAAGAACAACAAGAACAAGGAAGGGTTAAGGAATGTGCACTCAGAAATGTTCTACTTGGGAAAATATCCCGATGAAGAATATTTCGGGAAAAGAAAAAAATATTCTCAATTTTCGAATTTCCCACCGATTTATGAATAAAGAATCGCCTGTACGTTTTGTTATTAAGTAAATACAATGAAACTATTTGCAGTTATTTTATTATAGTATGTACATCGAACTTTCACTGTTATTTTAGAAGCACTAGATGACATTAAGGAATACTGATTTATTTATCGATAAGTTCTAAGAGATTGGAGGACATATTTAAGTTTCTATCCAATTGAGATCTCATTGGATCAAATCGAGAATCAGACCAACAAAAGTTTATATATGTCCGTTTATTTTCTGTATATGTTTACAATTTGCATGGAATTAAAATATGCCAGCTGTAACACGTTTCAAAACGGCGGACATTATGCGATAGCCAGTTAAGGCAACTTCAAGATTATTCTATATTTTTATACTACATGCTTTGCTGCACTACTGCGCGTAAACGAAGATAAAAGACGATCAGGATATCAAAATTTATTGAATAAAATGACAATAAGCAATGATTAGTCAACGAACTGGCAAGAAAGCGAAAATCAGGCTTCAGGAACCTTCCAAAGATGTAGTTTTTCATAAAATATGTATCCTGAAAATTGCATTAAAGGAAGCTTGTACTTATCAGATTTTACAGCTACATGTTCAAAATGTTCACACTACATTATAATCAAGGGCATACTGTAGGAATCCAATTGTCTCGTACACGCTAGAAAATCTAATTTACCGGACAGCGGAAAAAATTCTCTCACGAAGTACCTTTTAAAAAGTAAAATTTTGTTTACGATTTGTTTTTAACAACCATCTACAGAAATTCTGTCTCTGAATAAAATCTGCCACGACCAAGTCCTACACTCGTTCAGAAAGATAGTAGTACAATAATTCACAGGGCTACAAAATGAAATTGAAACTTACCTCCTCTCAAACCAGTTCACGTCTATGTTTTTGAGGTCGCTGATCACGATCCTGGTATTCGTCCCTAGCACGTCTGGATCAAGGTTAACTGAAGGACAAATTCCGTTTTTAAAATTTTTTGATCCCAGAATCCGAAATAGCGAGAAATTTTACGTCCAAATACGTGTTGAGCTGTCAGTGAAAGTGATCCCTGGAGATTATCTGGAGGTCATTTAAAGGTCGAATCTGAGATTTGAATTTACCGGCTTCGAAACGAAACGTCGGGTCTCGAACAGTTGACCTTTACGGTTTTTGGGTCGTTGATCACGAATCCAATGTCCATGTGACCCCAGTGCGTCTAGATCAAGGTCAAATAAAGGTCAAATTCTGTTTTTCAAATGATACCTATAACTTTTTTGATCCCGTAATCCGAAACAGCGAGAAATATTGCTTCCAAATACGTGTTGATCTGTTAGTAAAAGTGACCTCTGGAGGTGATTTGAAGGTCAAACCCAATTTTTGAAGTCTCGGCTATGAAATGAGACGTCAGATGTATGACCTTTTAGGGAAGTTGTGGAGAATCAAAGGAACCATAAACTGATGAATTTTGATTTGACCATGACAGTTCGAGATCCGACGTCTCATTTCGTAGCGGAAATTCCTGCCGGTGGGTTCAAATCTCAGATTCAACCTCTAAATGACCTCCAAATAACCTCCAATGGCCACTCTCACCAACGGGTCAACACGTATTTAGACGTATTTCCCGCTCTTTCGGAATCCGGGGTCAAAAAACTTATTTCATTCAAAAAACTAAATTTAACCATTGATCCAGACGTGCTGGGGTTATACGGATACAGAGATCGTGATCAGCGACCTCAAAAACATGGAGGTCGACTGGTCTCAGAGAAGGTAAATCTCAATTTCATTTTGTGGCCCTGTACATTGTTGTATGTACTTTTGTTTTATTTGTGCTTATACCGAAATTATTGTCAACAATATCTAGTATCTGCACTTCTATATGCACGAGAATTTATTGTTGTCCTCCTTCAAGGTAAGCATTAACACTACCAGTATCTAGAACATCGCAATAAATGAAGATTTCGTAAATACATCGTGATTCTTAAGAGTTGTATTCTGTTTCATCATAGATTACGTCATTTACATTAACACATTCGCTTAATTTAAAAAAATATTACACAAAAATATTCACCAGTAAAACTACATAAACAACCAAAAGACATGATAACCAAGTCAGTTTCTAGTCAACTGATAACTGAAAACTAATGAGAATCAATTCAGTTGTTGCCGATCTACAAAAGAGCTCAATAGGAGAAATAATAAGAACGTCAGAAAATGAATCACAATGGAATATCATTCATACTGATAATGACAGGAAGCTATTATGATGGATCGTTAGACTTGAGTTACGCAACATTAAAAACATCACATATGATATTCTGTTATCATAATTTTGGTGACTTTAAGAAAAGGAAATTACTATTTAGCTTAAACGCAAATAGTTTAAGCTATTTCTGTGGTTTCTTTGATTTTGTAAGCTTTGATTTTGACATTATTTAGCTGGATAGCGAAAATCGGAAACCCATTTTATCCCAGTGTTTCATTTAAGAAATATTTCCCTAAATACAATTGTTTTCATTAATGCTAAAATCGTTTAAAATAATACCTTAACACCTTAAGCCTTCACGATAATGCCAAGGATTTAAACAGTGAAAGAGCGGTAAGTACGAAGCTTTTGCATTATGTATCAAAGAATAATTTAAATGGAAGCTTTAAGATCTCAGGGGAGAACATAAATTAGAAAAACAAATGAACATCTTGTTAAAAATCCTCCCGTATTGAATTATGTACTAATATGTCCTAGAAAATGAAATAAAACAACGAACTGGTTTAAAAGAAAAATTTACAATTTTATCGATGTTTTCAAATATCTGCTTTTATTTGCTAGATATGGAACTTGCTGTATAATAAATGTACAATTTTATATACACGTTTGGGTAAAAAATTTTAATTAAATACTTATGCGCAGGTTAGGATATTTATCATAACATCATTTTGCTCAAAAACTACTGCATATACGATATAAAATAAACGGATAAATTTTTTCCGGGATCCTCAAACTGTTTAAAACATATCTAAAGTACGAGTTTTTCGGGTTGCTATGCTGCGACCTATGTACTTGGTCACTGCCACTTACAAAATTACCTTGTCCTTGTTGCGCTCGAGCTAGGCTCTGTGGAGAGGCATTCAATGCTTCCAAACGTTTCGCTATCCACTGCCGGCATCCCCAGTGGTGACTCTGAAAATGCTTAGCCGCGACTATTTAAAGCAGTTTAAAAGACCCTAAGAAATTATTTGTAGGGGTGATTATTTCTACTCAGTGCAACCGAAGGGATTATCGGTAATAGGAAAGGTGTACATAATTTTTGTATTTTTCTCCATATTTAAATAAAAAGTACAAATTATTATCTCCCGTATACCTGTAGGTATATTATTTAAACGTTTCAATTTAATCCCTTAAACAAATCCATTAACATAATTTGTTTGTCATCATTTGTGAAAAATCGACTATTACTATAATTATTATAACACACACCAACACACAAATACATAGTGCTAGACAATAGCGGTAAAAAGCGACGGTCAATAATTTGGTAATTTGCAAAGTTTTGAAGCAATTTACTTCAAATCATGTTGTTTGTATTAAATTCGGTTTCTGAACTTCAACACCAGCGTGAAAGAAATAGGATTAAGATAAATTTTCTTGCTTTCGTGGAAGTATTGTTAAAAGTTTTTGGCCTTCTACCCAGCCTGTGAACTTTCGAAAATATGAGCTTGTTCGAATTTGTTCTCTCTTCAGTCGAGTCTGCAAGGGTCTGCAAGTAGGGTGATTCACTACATTTTGACCCCCCTTTAACTTTTTTGTTTTAAGAGATAAAAAAATGTGAAATACAAAAGTTGCACGATTTTTTATGAAGTTTTCGAAAATGATAGTAGAAAAACAAATGAAGTTAAAACAAAATGGCCGCGGATGTTAAACTTTGTTAATTTAAATGGAACACCCTGTATATTTTTACATATTTGGATAGAACGTTCCTTGTCGAACGAATTAAATACGTTCATGTTTCATATGTATTTTAGCAAATTTAATCAATAATTTTAAAATGTGTTTAAAATTTACACTGAGAAAAAATATTTTCATGATTATTTAAACCCCTTTCCAGGCCGCTCCTGACCGCTGACCCACAAAGATTTATCCAGAATGAATCCTACTGTAATATACGGTCATTAACCTAGCTTTTAATGTCTTTTTAATGCGCAGAGAACTACATCGAAAAAACAGAAGCTTTTTAGCTAGACACATGAATGAATAAGATATTTTTTACATTTTAGAATATTAACAAGTGTTATTTATTTGTTAATAAAAGCAAATGTATAAGGATAGTAGCTGTTTTTGAATGTTACGTTATACAATTTAGTATTTTTAATATTGTTAAATTTTTCACTACGTTTTATAATTGAATATGAGTTTTTAGTGTTATATGTTCACTTAATTATTCAATTATGGTATAATCTTTCCGAAGTCAGTTGAACATGTGAAGAAAAAACGAGCAATCAAATTTATTTGAGTTTCATATGCGTCCCTAAAAAAAGTTTTCAGCTAAAGGTAAAAAATTATAATAACTTGTATATAATGTGTAGAAAATGTCTATTATATGTTCATTTGACCAACAAATATTTTAATTATTTATGTCCTCAAACAATTTTATTATATTGATGGTAAATTTCGTTTTGTTCCGTTTCAAAAGGTCTCCAAAATGCCATGTTATAATTATATTAGTAAACCAAATATCTCTCTTATTTCTCCCTTTAGCAATTGTAATATGAATGATTATTAGAAGGTGCCTATAATAAACTAAAATTACCTGAATAACAGCAAATTCCGCATTGCTGCACTACACTGCCAGGCGACTTGTCGACAACTGAAATTTATGACACAATCGACCAGTGTACCACACGCTCATTCTTCAACTGGGCGTATATATTTCTACCACCTGCACGTTTAGTTCGACCAGACCTGTATATGGGTATGGCTAAATAAATATGGAAACAAGTTTTTCAAATATTTCAATGCCGAGTTGCTGCGTCAACGACCGAACCTGGTACATACTGTCATTCTCGTGGTTTTTCAATTGATATCGGAAAGACTATGTATACCTTATTGTGTGACTTATTGCTTTTCAAATAGTAGTATGGTATCTATCTATTTAAATTGCCAGTACGCCTAAAACAACGCTCATCCGTCCATAGCACTTTGTTAATAAAATTATGCACTTTGATTTTGAAACCAATTGCAAAATTTAAAACGACTGGAGAAATCAGCTGTTTCGCTTCAACGTTTGAACGTTTTGCACTCCGTCGAGCGGCGCATTCCCTATTGTAAAGTAGCACGCCGAATTAACGAGAGTTAGGGAATAATTTGCTTTCTTTTAAAGGTCCAGAAAAAAATGATTTTTTTTTCAATTTTCTGTCTTTATTAGGCTTTCCGAATACGTGGTTAAAGTTAATGGCATTATGACTTAATCACCCTGTATACTACTAAAACTGTTGTTATTAATAAATCTAGCGTTATTTAAAATTTCATATCACTTTCATCCTGCGCATTTCTGATATCCTCGACTAAATTATTATTAAATTATGTTTAAGAACGTTTAATCAAGAAATTGCTGTGCAACCACAGAAGCAGATCAAATCACGTCTGTCTCATTCCAAACCTCGAAATTGCATTGGATGTCGATGAAAGTAAACAGAACTTTAAATTAAATTGTGGGAAAGCAATAATTTGTTTACATAAGTCTTGGTTACATAACTAGTTGAATGGTTGAAGGTGTCCTCTGCAGTAACGGTTATTAACGGAATAACGGTTTACAGAATTACTTTAAACTTCGCCATGATTTTGTTAGATATTGCGTTTTTGCAACTCATTGAAAAGATAAATATGCATACTAGCTTTAAAGTATTGCAAAATTTCCCTAAAAACTGACTTCAATCCGCGTATATCAGAAAATTAAACTGCATAACGAATAGATATACGTGGTGTTTCAATTAAAACTTCCACCTGGAAAATATCGGAATTAAAAAAACAAGAAAAAACTGAGACAGTCTATTTTATTTTCAAGGGGGACACGTAATGGCGTTTGTTTTGGTGCATCGAAAGCTATCCCTTAGACAGGGTCGTAAAATATCCTTAAACTTTAAATAGCACCCTACATAGTGACACCTCATTTTAAAACTATTTCGATTCTCCTCACGACATACGACTTTTTAAATTTTGGTTTGGATATGGCAATAAAATCATCATTTACAAGAATAAGACAAAATATCATTGAATGAAAGAATGTTATTAAATGTTGAAATTGGTTTCCCTCCGCTTCCATACAATAATAAAATATATGCTCCACTTCGAACGAACATTTCGAAGCATTTCGGGAAACCAATTTGAACATTTAATAAAATAACATTCTTTCATTCATTGATATTTTATCTTATTTTCCAAATCAAAATATAAAAAGTCGTATGTCGTCGTGAGCAGAATTGAAAAAGCTTTAAATGAGGTTTTACTCACCAAAACTTACGTCATCACGTGAAAAGAAAATCGACTGTCTAAGATTTTTTGTCCTTTTTTTAATTCCGATATTTTCCAGGTGGGAAGTTTGAATTGAAACACCCTGTAGGTAAGTTAAAAGGAACGTGACTGTGGCTATAATAACACTGTATGCAATTCTAGGTATTTTAAGTGTTGTGATACACATGTTAAAATCACCAAGAATATCACCAGAAATCATGCAATTCAAGCATATATTACTTATGCAACTGTAATACCGTTTTCTGGCCGAACGTTAATAAACACAAAGAAGTAATATTTCGTTCTATATATCGAATTGAAATTCCTAATAACATAAGTTTTAATGTTTGGGATGTTATTCTACATGCATATATATTATAAAGGTTTCTTTCCAACTAGCAATTTATTTCAAAATCCCTTGCCATAAAACACACTTACTTTATGGGAAAGAAACTAACCAATAAAATTTTATATCGGTATGGCTGCCTTTTAGAAGTGGACAAAAATGGTATTAGGCAACATTTGTAATACTTTGGCAATACTTTTACAATATTTTAAAATTAACGTTTTTCAGTTAAGTTCTCACGAATAGGAATAATTCGTCCGCATGAAAAATATAGAGACAGATCTCTAAAAGAATCAACAGTAAAACTATAAAAATATATGAAGATTTTGGAAGGAATATATTCAACGGCTTGAAAAGAAATAAAAGCTTACATTGTAAAGTTCTACAAAGTCTATAAAATTTATTATCACTATAAAAACATAGAAACAGATATAACCAAGGATATACAGGGTGTAAGAACTTTGACTGCCATTACTTCAGCATGAGATAGAGTAATCATAAATGAACAAAAATGTTGTATATTACAGGGGCGTAAGATTTAACAGTTTTCAAAATACAGCGAGTATTAATATTGAGGAGTTTCATCACAACGTGTGCACGCGGCAGACTTATCCTACGGAAAAAATGTAAACAACTATTGTCTTCCAGTTTTTAAATATGTACATAAAATAAAATGTATCGATTTTGTAGTAAGAATATAGTGTTGTGCTTAAATTTTAGCTCGAATTTTAGCAATTATGAAACTCTTAAAACAGGAACTTAACTTTTAATCAAGTTATGTAGGTATTTGAAAAATACGTATTCAAAGTACCCAAAGATTCACGTTGTGCAAATAATCATATACATATTAAAAATAATAATTTAGGTACTTATCAAAAAGCAAAATTCAGTAATTTTTAAATGTTCAAGTACAAAATAAACTACAACATATGCTCAAATGTCCAGCACCATTTTCGATACACGCACGACACCTTGGATTCCAATTTTCGCGCACTCGCTGGAAAACATCTCAAAAAAAAAGGAAATAGTGGTACGCAAAAAACACTCAGACACGGTTAATTCCAGATACCAACTGAATTGCGTATTGCTGAACAGCTTAGTACCTCGTGTTATCCGCCGCGCCGTTGTCACATTGCTGGATATGAATTTTAAATTTATTACAACGCTTATTATTTTTTAGAATTAAGCATAAAGAAACTAAAAAACTGATTGATTGATTGAACATTGTATGTTATGGTATTCTATGAACGCAGTTATGTCAGTATTCCTTAATTAATCGAACTTTTGTACATCAAGTTGGAAATTTTGATAATTTCTTTTTCGGAAATGGTTGAGTTTAGGACCCATGTCATATAAGGTGTTTTTTTTTTTTATTATAATGTGTTATATCGTCTGTTAAAATTAAGGCAGTCAAACTTCTAACATTCTTTTTTTTTTTTTTATTATAATGTGTTATATCGTCTGTTAAAATTAAGGCAGTCAAACTTCTAACATTCTTTATATCTGTATATATTTATATCAAAAGTAATTTTAATAACACTGTATTACAGGAAAGAGGAAAAACAAAAAATAATGAATATACATGTATTTGTAATCAGCTACTCTGCAATTTGAAATAAAATATTTCCCATTATGCTTTTTATTGTTGGATTAAATACAGAAATATTTCATATGGTTAAAATACAATTTCTTATATAATGACACAAATGATCCATTTTTATGTTTAAATAATGTACGGTAAAAAACAAATTATACCTGTTTGAATATTTTATATACAGTGCTTTCGAAAAGTAACGAATAAGTTCATTATTTTTTAAATTGAGAAGTTTTCAAAAAAATCCCCTGGCACGTCGATTTTGTTTTTAAAAAAGGCACTTTTTGACATACGACCCATATTTGTGACGTCATAGTTGTTCGAGATATGACGTCATCGACAAATTTTTTTAAATAGCAACCCCCAATTTTGACCATGCCATTTGAAAGAGCGTGTCATTCTACATACGTATCGTCAAAAATCATGGTTGCCTGACAGTAGCCTTAGCGACCAAGAATGTTTTTTATTGCTGTCAGATAAAAACTTGAAATCGTACTTTATTAAATAGTTTTTTTTTCGTTTTTTGAGTTATTTCTTTAGTTCTTATCTTTTGTTTGGCAAAAGCAGTGCGTTTGAAGTGTTTATTGAGTAGTAACTTTGTCATTTTATAAAAAAAATGGTTAAATTAACTGAACGAGAACGAATTGAAATTCTTTGCATGATCGGATTTGGAGACAGGATGCGCACCGAAAAAGTAGTTGAATTGCTCAATGAAACTCATCCTGATCGACATCCCATTAGCCAAAGCATGGTAAGCAATATTGAGTCTAAATAGCGTAACTTTGGACATGTTCGTAATCTTCCTAAATCTGGTCGGCCGTCAAAATCAGTAGATGATGAGCTTAATGTTTTGTTGGGAATACAAGAAAATCATCACTCAACAATTAACCAATTGGCTTCTGATTTCAATATGGCAGCGTCCACAGTCACAAAATTATGAAAAAAGCAAAGTATCATCCTTATAATGTCTTGTTCATGAGCTATCTGAAGTCGACTTTGATCGGCGAAATCAATTCTGCGAGCAAATGCAAGAGCTATGCAATAATGATAATAATTTCGTAAAAAACGTAATTTTTTCTAACGAGGCTACGTTTGTTTTGAACGGCCATGTCAATAGGCAAAATTGCCGTTATTGGGCTACCGAGAATCCCCGATGGATGATGGAGTATCGCACTCAAAGTCCCCAGAAAGTAAAGGTGTGGTGCGGCATAGTCGACGGAAGAATTCTGGGTCCCTATTTCTTTGACGTCAACCTAACTGGTGCAAGATATTGGGATTTTCTTCGAGACGACCTCATTCCTGAACTAATAACTTTGTATCCAGATATAGAGGGACATGATCTTCCAAGAAATGACATTTTCTTTCAACAAGATGGTGCACCTCCCCATTATGCAACACCTGTCCGTGCTTATTTAGATGAGCTGTTCCCGCGTTGGATAGGGAGAAGGGGGCCGATTGAGTGGCCAGCCAGATCGCCTGATTTGACACCCCTAGATTATTTCTTGTGGGGATACTTAAAAAGCAAAGTATACGTTACTAAACCGGTTAATTTGGAAGATTTAAAAGCAAGAATTCGTCACGAGATACATCGTATACCTCCTGAAGTTAATGATAATGTCCAAAAAGAATTTATTAATCGTCTTGGCTACTGTCAGGCAGCCAACGGTGCACAATTTGAACATTTAATTTAGTCGATTTTTACATAATCATTATCATTTTCAGTATTGTGAAAATTAAATTTTAAAATCTTCTAAATTATTTTCTTGAAATTTTTGTTATGTAACACCATAATTTTTCATGATGTGTATGTAGAATGACACGCTCTTTCAAATGGCATGGTCAAAATTGGGGGTTGCTATTTAAGAAAATTGTCGATGACGTCATATCTCGAACAACGATGACGTCACAGATATGGGTCGTATGTCAAAAAGTGCCTTTTTTAAAAACAAAATCGACGTGGCAGGGGATTTTTTCGAAAACTTCTCAATTTAAAAAATAATGAATGTATTCGTTACTTTTCGAAAGCACTTTCTAATGTAAACCATATTAATGCAAAAACTAGTCTCAAATGAAAAAAATACGCAAGTAAACATGGAGTTACGAAATTTCTTTAAAGTAATTGTCATTAATAAGCTGCACATTTAATGAATAATATAATAAATACCGTCCAGATTTCTTTGCTCCTTTGTGTTATGTAATTATGAAGATTTTGTGAAAAACAAATTATAATTGCTTGTTCATAATATCTCCACTCTATGTTAATATCAGTAGAAGTGATAAATACAATATTCTACAGTCATACCAATAAGTATACAGGATATAAATCTGTAATATTAATACATAGGTGTGTTAATTTGACTAATTCCAAGAATCACCAGGACAAACAGAATAACCTATACGGTTAGCGCTTCATCGTAGATATTTGCATACATATAGGTGACCACTAGTATTGATTTTGACGTGCTATTAGCCTTAGTCATTGAGTTTTATAGTTTGCCCGACGTAGGTATTTGCCGTAACTACTGATTAAATTGTGATAAAATACGGAATTTCTTTTGTTTTCACGATTTATAATTTATATTATCACTGCCGTGCACTCCTTGAGAATAAAAATTATCGGGAAACAATTACTCTGCAGGTACATTTAACACACCTTGACGGCTTCGCGATGAAACAAAATTGTGTTGGCTCAACTTAAAGATGTATTTGAGACATTTTGGATGAAATTAAGAATATTCACCACCAAGCACTTGTAACACAATGTAAATGAACATAGTTTGGCATGGTATTTCAGAAAAAAAGCCTGCGGAAATATTTAAATCATTTTGCAATCTCTAGTGTGAAAGCAAAGATACAGGGTTATTCTAATTTTGCCGAAAATTAAGAAGTCCTGTAGCTCTAAAGCGATAAACCGATAAAACATACTGTCCTGCAAATATTTCCACGACCTACTCCCAGAATCAAAAAACATTTCTGAAAACCGCCGAAAACGCTATAACCACCCCAACTGCTAACTCTTATTAACACCAACGCTACCAAGTCATTGTTACAAATTTTCCCTTTTTCTGCCTTTGAAAACCATATTAATTTGTCGTTCTTACACACAAATTTACCCTATGTACTTTGAAAAATTATTTTTCACTCTAAGTTCAGTTATAACTAATTTAAACATCGAATGGACCTTATAAAAATAGCCAAAATGTAGAGACTCACCATTTTCCTCCACATTGCCACCCCCGTAATCGTCTTGACCATTTTTATTTGACGCAGAACGTCCAACCTACACAACATGGAAATCACTCCGACCGGACCACCCCTGCGCCCAGCGACGCGAATTTTGAAAGTTTAGATCCCCCTATACATATATACATTTTCGCTTTCTAGCGTTACATTACCGATTCCCTAAACATTTCTAATGTATGTTGTATTTTATTCATATTGATGATGCTGTATTTTTACATATTAAATAAAAGTCAACAATTGTTGTTGGAAATAGCCGAGATTAGGCTTCATAAAAAAGCAAATCAGGTACGTTCAATTTAATATCAGTAACACTTTCAAGGATAGAAGCGGGTATGAATTTAAAACGTCCTTAGCGATTTAATATCCCATCTCGGCAACGGGATGCATTAAATTTCAGACCATCGATTTATATAAAATACGTTTTGAGCCTTCCCAGATAGTTTTCTAGTTTGGATTTAGTATTCTGCGCGTGTTGCTCCGGCCATAAATCAAATTCATTGCTTCTCTCCAATACTTTCGTTATTCGAAAACACAATAAGAATCGCAAAACTCGCACAAAATTATTCTGGAATCCGTGAGTCATTGATTTTATTCTATAGTGGAGAATACCACAGCGATCTTATCAGGAAGATTTATTCGAATTTCTTTTTATTGGTTACATTCAATATTGCGCCGGTATGAAATTCCATTATCAAATATATAATTTATGATATAAAGCCATACTCACCAATGTTGTATTTGTTCCACACAAAACAAAATAATTTCTTCATTAAAAAACATAGTTTAGAATATTAAAGTTAGTCTAGTTCTACAGTTTCTGTATTTAAAATGAAATCACCCTGTACAGCAAATAAGGGAAACACTCAAAAGAATACCGATACTATTTTCCAGGTAAACGAATGAAATGCTTTCATTAGCCCCTTTCAATAAGCCTTCATTACGGCAAGAAAATTGGTGGTTCAATCATTTGAATCAATGAATCGTTTTTTTGATCACCCGCTATGGAGTTAATTATTTTAAAATAGCTATATGTTTTTCACAGTGCACCTTCATTAATCTGTATTCTTTTTATTAATAGTTTTTTTATCCATGTGCTTAAGAAATTTATTTGTTTAAATTAACATTTTATACCTCTTCTTTCAGTTTGGCCCTTATTTTAAAAACATGGCAGTTACTAATAGCAAGTAAATACAAAATCAAGGAAACGAATAATTTGAGAATTTCAGTAGAAATATTTCTTTCCAAAACATTTAATTTTTGTAGAAAATAACTAGATCTGGTATGATATCCCAAATTGTTAAAAATATCCAATAGGAAACTATAATTGTTATAAATTAGTTGCATTTATAATGGTTTGAAACTTACATATATGAAAACGTAAGTTTTGTATTTTCCTAGTTTCTCTATTTCTTTAAAATGACATTTCCATAAATTCGTCTTGTGTCCACCTAATAAGACTTACAACGAGATCTAGACAAAGGGATTTTAAAAGTAATGAAAGATAACAGATTTGGTTATGCCTTATAAACTCAAAATCAAGAGCAAGATCAAGAGAATCGATGCAACAAACACATTTATTAAGTGTTTCACAGCTTTTGCTATAAACTAACTACAACTTCAACTACAGAAAATTTCGTGTTTCCATAAATTATTTCCCTGCTTTTTTTAGTGACAGAAGGCCATTTTCCTTCAATAATTCTTAATGCTTTAACGACAAAAAGAAAAAATCAAAACAAAGCAGGTCAAGATGCAAAAGATTTTACAAGCAATGAATGATGATACAAAACACAAAAATAAGTGATTTCCGATATATTTGCACATCAAGTGTATTTAAATATACATATATTTTTTTAACAACAAAGACCTTGCTTTAAAACATTTCAAAGAATGGATCAGGTCACATTTCATTCAAGCCATGAAACGAACTAACGCATAAACCATTACTGATACACTATTACTTCTGGGAAATAATAATGCCAGTTTTTTTTTCAAACCAATAATTAACTAGCGATTCACTTGCCTTTCGCCCGATGTGGTAGGAACGAAATGCCGGTTTCGCAACCGAAATTTCCATGCACTTTCATAAGCAACATCAAATTACACACGCCGGGTAATTGAATATATGAGGTGGAAAAATGCTCTGCTGGTTTCTACGTACTCTAGAACGGTACGAGGTTGCGAAATGTGTAACACATATTCCAGCCAGACAAGTCGAAAGGTTGTCGGCGTAAAAGTATGTCGGTTAGTGTTACCTTCATTTTGTAATTATTATTTAATCCGGTGAAGTTTCATAAAGTGGTAATGGTAACTGACACCCTTGAAAGCTTTCGAACTGCTGCTACTCGAAATAAATCACAAGACTCCAGTTGAAAATATTTAAGTGAGAACGAACTGAGAATAAATGCTAAATTATTAAAAAAAAACTTAAAAAAAGTTAAGAGCATCATATTACACTTATAAAAATTTTAAGTAAAATTACCTTATACATGCAAAATAATTTTATACTTATGTAATTACCTCAAAATCAATATTATGTATATTTAAAATTAAAACCAAAAAAAATATGCATTATTACGTTACTATATTTCTACAAAGAATATGTCTTTTTACGTATACAAAGTATATAAAGTATAATGCGGCTGATTTTTATATATTTTCTAATCGGTCGAAGTTACAATTCCACATTGCTTTCTTCAAGGTAGTTGAATTGGGAAACTACACTGTTAAGGAGAGTTTATCGCCGCTCTTCATATCAGTGCGAGAATTCAGATATTAGAATCGTTTTCTGCTGGTCGGTTTCGGCCTTTTCAGTGTTCTTTGATATCCCAAAATGATGTCATTAAAGATGAATTTTCAAACTTGATAGATCAGGTAACCAACCACCTGGACTCAAGAAGTATTAATAGTACAGCTGAAAAGCTTGCCATTATTTGATCTACGAAAAATCTACATACATATACAAGTATGTTGTCCAGAGATTTCATAAATGAATTACAAGCCACGTGACCAGTAATTTTGTTTGGAAAAGTAATTTTATTTTCTTCGCGTTGACAACTAAATTTCATCAAAATTTTAAATTTTTAAAACAATAGGATCAAGATCTCATTAAAACGCAACATTCTGTTTCATCGGCTGTAATTGGAGCAATTTTTCACGAGATACTATTCAACCAGTCAGATTTCTAGAAGTTTCGTCACGATCCCTTTGGTTCGGACCAATACAGTCAGACATCATTCATAAGAAAAGAGATACTTCCATATCTAAGTCCAAGTGAATAAGTCTTTCAAGGACACATGCCAAGATAAACGTACTTATGAATTTGTTTTGTCATTAACTATGTATGATAACCAATTGTAGTACGAGGTTATCAACTGTTGGTACATTATTCCTTCAGTTGCTTTTTCAATAACATTCCAGTAAAGCTCCAACTTAAAAATAGGTAACACTATGCACCACGCGTAGATGTAAGTGTTGCGTTAAGAGTTCCTCTTAAGTTAAGTTCTCTTTTAAAAGATTTTTGCTGTAGAATGTGACACGTTACCTGGCTCAAACGAGCACTTATTATTATCTCGAAATGGGAGTTATCTGAAAGTACCATACAACCGGCTAAAGTTAGATGTTATATTGAAATACGCTGCTGATAAAACCATTTAACCAGCGCGGTGGTACGACAAAAGTTAACGACCTTTGTCTGCACGCCCGCATAACTTTTTAATTCTGTTATTGAGGAGATTCACTTTGTATTACTGAAGGAAAAATTTGGTAATAGTTGTACCGAAATAATTAACCTGAATATTTGGGAATTTGGATTGAATATAGCGCATTCCATGTCATCCTACATGAATAGGGTATGTTTAAGGGAAGGATATATCGTATTTTATTATCTTGCTTATACTTTAAAACACAAAATGTAACTTTTCCAGTAACAGATAAGCAAAGCTATTTTTTAATTACTAGGCTGCAATGTAATGAATTAGGACTAATGACTTAACTACTAACTGTAGTGACAAATTATCAGTTTTTTTTCATAAAAACCGTTTATTAAACAACTTCAAGCTATCATCTATTTGCAAGTTTCTTTCGCCAATAACAACTAGTTAATGTAATATAATTTATTTAAACAAAAAACTTAACATGTACCTGTAAACTATCTACTAATGAGTGAGTGTTCGCCTTTGATAATTTTTTGCAATTGCAAGGTTAATTACTTTGGCATTTTTTTCTTATAAAATCATTAATTAAATAAATGCTAGATTGTCGTACAAAATAATGATAATATCTTTTTTCGATACTTTCGATAAGTCTTTTTAGCGGGCGTAGATTTGAAAGAATTGTGAGGGGTTATTGAAAATGTAGAAATTTTTATATTTAAATCAGATTATTATCAAACACGAAATGTGTACTTACATAAATGGAAAATATATTTGTATATGTGGACTTTCAAAAACCCAGAGTTGTTCACCTTATCAGTCACTATTCTATATATAAAAACGTGAATGTTTTTAGAAATTAAAAAAATTATAATACGATTAAAATTGGAATTAAATATAAGTAAATCCACGTAGAGGAAAAAAAATAGAAGATAAATACATAAACTCATATCCATACTACACGTTTAAAGTTAGCAAACAAAGTACTAACTTGGTAGCAAATTAATTAAACATTAGATGAATACACCGAATTATTTATAGACCCAAGTTCAGATGTATTACTTGTTATTAGTTACCTGTTTTTCTGTTTTAAGTATGTATTTGCATTTTGCATACTTTCTGACGAAACACACATTACATTAAATCGCGTTTATTAAACATATATCAGTGTAAATCCGTCTATGAAAGAAATTTGATTATTTTTAAATCATCTAAAATAAACCATTTATAGAAATATACATTTTAATTTCAATCTACTGTATCTCCGAAATTAGTTAATTAGGCTCTGGTTCATTACGATGTTTTTGTGTATCCCACCGGGAATCGCCGCGACCCACTTCTGGAAAAGTACTTATTTGAAAAATTTGGCAACTTATCAAAGTCAGTGGGGAGGGGGGCAACACAACTAAAATATTTTCAAGGTCGTAGCACTTCCGGTTATACCGGAAGTCGACGCCGTCTTCGTTATTTTAAATGGAACACCCTATATATTTTTACCTTTTTTGAATCTATTTCGAATTTTAAGGTCACTTTGTATATATAACAAACCTACTTTCTAAAATTTATAGTTTTTGAGATATTAACATTTTGATGAGAAATTGGACAGATGCAAGGTTGTGCGGGATCCTTTGTATTTTAATCCAGCAATTAGATATCAATTTGAGATTCGGTATGTGAGTAGAAAACGTATGGAACAACCTTATACAATATCCATAAATTAGAAAGTATGATACCGAGTGTTTAATTTTCGACTGTACATTTTGAAAACTTCAAAGAGTTAGAATTTTGTTAACTTAAATGGAACACCCTGTATTAAAATTAATAATTAATTAATTATCTTTCACGTGATGTAGGCATTGTAGGAGCTGTGATTATAACTTTTAGAAATAATTGCAATTTCTACTTTTATTTTTCAATTTTCACATAACTTAACCTTATCAAGGTGTCTATGAGTAGGAACAATCGTTATTGACAATCAAACTATCAAACAACGAGTTGTTAAATTATTATTTGAAGTTTATAGAATGAATTTGTTCAAATTTTTATTTCAACCCCTCAAGAAGTTATGAGCATTTGAATATTTTGGGTCAAAAATTTTCAGATACCTGTAACTTGGCAAAAACTATAGAAACCATAAACTATTAATAAGTTCATAAATAAAAAGCTTTGTGGTTTTTTATGTCAATAAATAGAAAAAAGACGGTAAAGCTACTCTTTTACTGATTCTTGTATTAATAACTGTAATAATTTTAGTGTACTATCATGCTAATGAATGATGATCTATATCTATAAGTAAGCTACTAATTTCGAAACTAAAATTCGTTTGTACCAATAACATAATTGTTTACAGGAAAAATCTCGGTCAACAATTGCCTAACATCCACACTCATTTTTCAAACTGAATAATATAAAAATTTCACATGAGCCATTGAAGAAAATATAAAATTATGCAGTGAATGAGAACTTACTGTAACCATACTGCATAAGGAAATACCTGGAACATAATCAAATATTTATGCGTTCAATGACTTACTTTCTCTACGTGTTATTTTCCGAATTCGACCTCGTTTAACATATTTTAAAAAATTATTACCTAGATGTTTTCCACAAGCATCATTCCGTTTAGTAGACATTTGTCAGTTAAGTAATTTGTATTAATCTTGATTGGCAAGTTATATTTGCATTAAAAATATAATGACTAGAACAGAAATTTAATATGTCATATGAACAAATTACTCGAAAGCTATTAAATGATACATCTGAAATAATTTGAGCTTGAATTTTAGACTATTTAAATGAGGTTGAAAGTTTGATGTAGGAAAACACTATTCTAAAGTTACCTATAAAAATATTTTCGCTATTGGTAAACGTCTATAGGAAAGCTCTTAACAGTAATTGACATGCGACACAGCGGAATATACTTTAAAGTCATCACCGTATAGTTTTTCGCATTGAATATCTCCGGTTGAGATCATTTATAAAAAATACATATATAATAGGCGAAGGTTAGACCCTTGAGGTATCCCATATATAAATAAGATCTAAAACCATTGCGCATAACATATTGCAAAAGTGACTTGAAAAATTTCAAACTCAAATGCTTTAAAAAAATGATAAAACAATGAGAAGCGACCATGTTATGTGAAACCGATAATAAAGCACCTTGTGCATAGTGATGCGAGCCTGAGAACGTTCTTGTTCGTGCTTCGAGAACGTTGGTGAAATTGGGTGAACATTACTAACCACGAGAACGAACGAGAACTTTTTCCAAAATTACTAGACCTTTCTCCAGAAACCTGGGGAACGTTCCGCACCAGTTTTTCATAATCTGCGCTTATATACTGCTATTTTACTACTGTGCACACGTTTTTATTATGAATATTTATCCATCATATACAGGGTATTCGGAGGAATTTTACATACTTCTACCGTAAACACAGTTCAATAATAATATCAAATGACCATTGAAATGTGTCTACTACCTTTCGTTATTAATGTACAGAACATTTGTAGATTTAATCCAAATATTCTTCTTGGTACAGTATCTGAACAGTTTGTTGAACTGTTGCTGTCAAACATTCGGAAATTCCAGGACCGTTCTTAAAAATTAGAAGAGTTCTTACCAAAAAATATTCACCCTGCATACGATTTGTTTAAATATAACCAAGCATTTTAAAAGTGGACAAATAGTTATTGAAAGTTATGTGTTTGGCATTTTTATCACAATTTTGTTTAATTTTTTTTTTTTATAATAATCAATTTTGACTAGAACTATAAAATTCAACATTTAACGTAACGTTAAAAGCAAACACTGTTAATAGCAGTGAAGTTTTTGCTTAGTTATGTTTTGTTTATCCTCGTATACGATCGGAAAATCGATTTTTGTTATACACAAGTCGCAAGTATAACATTTGAGGAAAACACTGTTAAAATTTTAAAGCGAAAAATAGAAAATTTAATTAGCTAACCCAAATAACTTTTTTGAAAAAAAAAAACAGTGGAAAAACATTTGTACATTTTTTCAAATGTCCGCCACTTTGTTAATAAATTTTTTATACTTTTAAATTAGGTTCATGGACGAGGTATAAATGTTATACCTAATAAGAAAAAACCTCGATTGGTATGCTTCAGAATGATACAGCGGTTTATCATAGAAATTTTTTTTATATTTTCTTAAACTAGCTAGTAAAATAGTGTCAAAGTTAAAGAAAAAATTGTATAGTTTTCTCAAACAAAAATTCTTGAAGTTCGCATTGATTTTTTGCCATCTATACGACGATTCCCCCTTAATACTGTCATTTTGTCTAATATCCAGGCCAGTATTTAATATTGTGTAACTTATTATTAGTAAAAAAAAAACTCTTTGCTTTTTTATTTAAGTGGATACAACATTTAAAAAAAACAAATAAAATTCTATATTTATTTTAAATTTTCTCGTACGTTCAAAACTTTACAAAATTATCTGTACAATAACGAAAAACAAAATTAAACAACTAAAACTACACAAAACAAGGCACATTCAAGAACCAACGAGCGAATAGGAGTTTATTAATAATTACATATATCAGACTTACAAATTAATTCAATATTTTTTATTTTTCACACTTTTTAACACAGCAACATCTATTTCCATAACAATAATAAGAGTAACGAACAAATCAACATAGATAAAATTAACACAAAATTAAAGGGGAAATTCAAATTTTGGCACAAATGTTCGAAGAACATTACTTAATGGTTCAGTTACTTGGCCGCTGAGAAGTCCAGATTTGACAATCATGGACTTTTTCTTTTGTGGTTATGTTAAAGATCAATTATACAAAAGGCGATACGACATGAGGAGGAATTGAGAATAAATATTTCAAAAGGGATAAGCTACTACTACCTCCAGACATGATTTAAACTGCTACTCAGACCACTTATGAACGAGCGCAGAAGTGTATAAATAGTAATGGTATGCACTTCGAACATTTGAGATAAAATTTAAATTTACCATTTAATTCTCTATTATTTTGTTCGTTGCTCTTGTTATTGTTACGTAAATAAAGGCTGCTGTGTTAAAAAGTATTGAAAATAACAAATAATAAATTAATTTATACAAAAATTTAAATGTTAACAAATACTTGACTTTTTATTAAAATTTTAATTATTCAATATCTTGGTTATTTATTTATGAAAACCCCATAAATTATACTTCGCTATAAAAATTTCCCTTTTTTCAATGAGGCAAAAATTCAATACTGCGTTCATAACAAAAAAAAAAAACAAAATTTAATTACCGTTCAGCACACATTTTTAGTAATAGGTTAATATTGACATGAGAAATCGATTCCTTACATAATTTTATATCAGACTACACATTTTTGTACTAAAATTTTGAAAAACAATTGAAATACGACTAAAAAAGAAATCGCATACTATCGGTTTCCTTCAAACATCTTCGGAGTCATGCGGAATTTTCTAAATTCAAAAACGAATCCGTGCTCGGTATAAAATTCTGCATATTTTTGCTCAATTAATCATTTCTGTAAAAAGTTAAAGAGTTGTGATCCTATAGATCATTCCATGTCAACTGACCCAACGCTCCCAGTCGACCATCTCCAATTTTCATAAAATTTTGCAGATGCATTGGTCCTAAACTAAACTGGGTAAAATATTAGACTCTAACACTAAGCTGGATATACTGGACACCATATCGCTGGTTTAAGAAATACACTGTTCAAGGTTTAAATTTTATTGTGAAATTTCTCAATAATTGAGAAAGTTTCGCTAGTATGACTGAAAATTGGTAGTGTAGAATTTATTGGTGTGAGACTTACGAATTTGAAGCTTATTTTGACGTTGTTCCTAGAGGGCACTAGTTTCATCGTATTATTTAGGTATATCAAACCATATTTTTTTATCTGTTGAGCTATGCTTAAAAAAAGTTAAAAATCTAAAAGAACGTTCAATTCTACATGAAAAAAAATGTACTCTTGTTTACGTCGCCTAACTTCGGTTTCTGAGTTATTTGCAATTACAAGCTTCAATATATTTTGTGGTGATTTTCTTTCAGGCGTTGATACTGCTATTCCTTTTTTAAGTAGACTTGTGTAAAATTTTCATGTCAATAAATATTGGTGTATTTTGCGTGCGTGTGATTTATTATTCATGCAAAATTATTAGTTAGTGATCAAAAAATGCCACGACAATAGTGAGATACGTGACATGATTTGTGTTTAATTTTAATGAACATGCGGTAACACGAAGGTATGTACAATTGTACCCAAATAGATTGAAACCTAATTATAAACTATTCAGAAATCTTTACAACCGCTTAGGAGAATCTGGATCTTTTCAACCAAAAAGTAACCGTGAGACTCCAAAATCTATCACAGTCGATGAAGAAGAGGAAATTTTAATTCGTGTTTCGGAAAATTCCGGTATGAGTACTCGGCGGTTAAGTGAGCCAGCGGGGGTAAGCCAATCGTCCATTTGTACAATTTTGAAAAAATGCTCCATCCATATCATTATATTCCGGTTCAGAGTTATTGCCTCAATTATTGAGACATTTCAGAATAAAATTTAAACCTTGAACACCCTGTACACAACACCAGCGACATTCCTATAAGACATGATGAGCTCAAACATAATATTAGTCTAGTACCTACAGCTTAGTGTTGACCCATTCTTCCTGACTAACCCTTTATGCTTTGCGTACGAGAAGTAACCTTGAAAACGTGAGCTATTTCTCGATCTAGAAGGCCCGGGCACAAAATGAAAAATAATAAATTTGGTAGAAGAAACAACGCTCTCTCAAATGAAACAAAAAGAAAAAAATTAAAGATGACCCAAATTCCGATTTTTGCTGCTGAAGATAGGGTAAAATTTGCATAACTATTTTTTTTTGCATTTTTGCTATCCTCTGCTTGAAACATAACTCCCAAATTTTTGAAATTAAGCACACATAAAGACACTAATGTAGACTACTCTTGGGAAAATTATTGTCTGATTTAAAAGGGAGCATCTTAAGCTATTTGTTCTTATGCTTATGGTCATTATTTCAGAAACTGATTTTTTTGCTCAATATCGGCACCAATTTACAATTTAGGTTTGACTACAATTGCTTTTTTATTTACACGACTGGATTTGGCACAAAAAGTTCTCCTAGTCAGCTAAATTTCATCCTTCTTCGGTGATTCAAACTAAAGAAACAAGCAATCAAAGTTGAGGGAATTTGGACTACGCGCGTGATCATTACAAGATGGCCCTGTAGACCAAAGCCTATAACTTGGGAACAAAAGCATATTAGAGTCTAATATTTTACCCAGTTTAGTTTAGGACCATCTGTTCAAAATTTTATGAAAATTGGAGATGATCGACTGGGAGCGTTGAGTCAGTTGACATGGAATAACCCTAATACAGAATTTAGAAATTTTGGGAACAAATAAGACAAAACAAGAAAACAGTTAAATGTCATATTTTATTTCTTATGATATTTTCTTAAATTCTCGTTTGTCCTAGATTTATTCTTATTCGTTCTCAAGAATATTCGTCAAAAATAAATTCCCGAGAATTTTGCGTCACCACTTTATTGCAAATTTAAAAGCCACCCATGCCCATCGGTGATAACTGTGCTTACGAACGCAAAACGGTGGTTCTGCACTTGCAGTTGCAATTCGGGTCAGTTTCTTGTATACAGTTTTTGTCTGGTGGAGAATGCAAGGCGAGTACGCAGCGCATTCCTCGCAAATTATTATTCAGTGGGTAACTTTGGGACCCGTTCGTATCTGTTCGACTTCTCATTCGTTCGGTCGCCTTACCATCGATACGTAGACGTGGAATACACACTCCCACCAACCGCCACCATTTCCCTCGAACCTGAACCGTCGTAAAATTCGTTTCGTACGTTATGAACAACAAACCAGTCACTTTACTGCAGGCAATTTGTGGGAATATTTGCATGTTTATTTCTTTCTGTAAGGCTGAAGACATTCGGCGAATTATCAATGAATATATCTTGTATTCTTTGAAGAGTTCCAACGTGATTTCTTGAAATCGAATGGCGAAATCGAATGGCGAAAACGATCAAGTCTTCTCAACATTCGTAGGATTTTTTTACAAATCGAATAGGACGGACATAAGATTAATCATATTGTGGTAACTGACGAAGTTTTAAAAATCCTAGTTGACTTAGATCAGAAACAAAGGAGTCATGTATTTTTTTGTAAAAAAAACCTTCAGATTATCTGTAAACCACTCACTTTATTATTTAATAAATCTGTTGTAGAAGTTTTTGTTGTATACCTACAATTCAGACTTAAATAATTTCCAAGCCACACGTTTTCTTTTCCAAAATAGTCTATTGAGTTTGTAATATACGCAAAGTGCATTAAATTAAATCATATTATCCGATCTACAAATTATCTGAAATTGGTGTACATAGTAACATACTTAGATAATTTACTTTTCTCTTCAATATGTCTCAGATAATAACTAATACTAGTAGTTACATACCTGCTGCATCGCCTGCTGCTGTGGAGTGTTCTCCAAGGAACACATTTGGGACCGTTATTACTTTTGATATATAATAATAGTAGGCATATCTATACTAGCTTCAAATTTTCCAGAATCTTTACACGGAGATTTAAAAATATATTCATAAATCAGAGTGTATGCAAAATTTTCACCAAATATTCCTAAGAGCAACCTGGATATATTGAGAGATTTGTAGTTTAACGAAAAAATGGTATTATTTTCATAAGTCAACATTAAAGACATATTTATCAAAAAATATGTGGAATTTTTGGCTAAATTCTAATAGCATAACAGTGGAGGAGTGTTTAATTTCCGAGACATAGGTTGTCAACTAGAAATTCTAGAAAAAAGTTTTGAATAAATTCAAAACGTACAAACAATTCAAAATTTGCTGATATTTTACTTTTTATACTTTGCAAGAAAAAATAATAACTGTTAAGACTATAATCATTCAGGAGTGAGTAAAACTGAAGGGAGTTGGGAATAATTTTCTCCATTTGTCTCGACGTAAGATTTTATAGCTTATTTAACTTTAATTTTGATATTTGGACGCACCTACTTGAAAATTGATCATTTACATTCAAAACACAAGAGATGATTATAAAAAAAAAATCAAATTTTTTAAAATCTTTAGTCATATAAGTGAAAAAATTTCATATCCAGAAAAATTAACCAAATTTTTACTTATACTTTTTATTTTGTCTATAAAGGGTGCGCAATTTTTTATTTGTATATTTTTAAATGTTCTGAATGTATTATAAAAATCAATTTTAGGAATTAAAAAAATTAAGCTAGATTTATGAAATTCCCTGATAATTCCAGGTGTTCCCTATTAATGAAAAATAAGTAATAGAAGTCCGGTTTTTGGCCTAATTTATCTTTGTCTGAAAAATCTGAAAAAAATTTTTATTAGTACCTATTAGCAATACTAAATCGTTTCCACCCTAAACGGACCAACCCCCTCACCCTCCTTTTCCCCTCCACCCCCTTAAATGAGATGACACACATTTATATTGAATAAAACGAAAAATAAAAAATCAATAATTATACATACATGTTTGTGCATATTTGATTAGCCACTTTGAATTTTGTGATTCTGAATTCATAATTGTAATCAGTAATTCAAGAAAATATTTGAAGATTATGAAGATCTTTTTTATTTTTTTTGTCTGCCATATGGAATACGTAATTTTGAATTTCGTAATTCTGCCTTCAGATTCGTAATCAGAGACCCAAAAAAACCCACTACACAAAAATTCATGAATTTTAAAGACATTTTTTTTTTGTCCGCCATGTTGAATCCGCCATTTTGAATTTCGTGATTTAGAGTCCAGATTCGTAATCATAGACCCAAAAAAGCCCATTACAAAAAATTCATGCATTTTGAAGACATTTCAATTTTCATGTCTGCCATATTGGATCCGGCAAAAAACTCTTCATATGTAAGATTCTTAGGAATTGAATGTCTTTCGCATCTCTAAGCTCTTTAAAGATTCCTCTAATAAGCGATGGTTTCCCCGGCATTTAAGGGGGTGGAGGGGAAAAGGAGGGTGAGGAGGTTGGTCTGTTTAGGGTGGAAACGATTCAGTATTGCTAATAGGTATTAAAAAAAAATTTTCAGATTTATTCAGCCAAAAATAAATCAGGCCAAACAAAGCCTTAGGGGCCCTCCTCCTTTGCCAGCTGTTTTTCGTATCAGGAAGATAAACTTCGCTTTTTGAATATTGTAAGAAAAATAAGCTTCAATTAAATTTAGATATATGTTTTATATTTATTTTACTGCAATCTATACATATTCTCAAAATATCGGTCGAGGAATAAATCAAATAAAAAAAACAAAATTTTTACACATATAGTTAATAATAGGTAACTGTAAATATACAGGGTGTCCCAAAAGTGACGCCCGTCCTTCTGGGATTTGATTAAGGAGGCAAAAACGAATTGAAAATCAAAAGTAGAATTTTGCGATTGATTTTCTGTGTTGTTATTCAAAAAAAAAATATTCAAAGAAACTAAAAAAGTGAAAATAAAATTTTTTGTCTCAAAACTGAGGTCCGTGTTTATGGAGACCAAGACAATAATTTATAACCAATAGTAGGTAAAAATTATTTTAACCTGAAAAGGATAGAGAAAAACTTTTTAATAATAAAACAATTTTAAAATTGAGAGGAAAAACTTATAAACTAAAATGTGCTTAAATAATAGAAATTGTTTTTAATAAAGGTGTTCAAATAAGTTGCCTTCTACTTTAGACAAAGATTGGCACGATTCAACATTGAAGCATCAACCCTTTGTAGCATCTCTCATGACGGTGTTTTTCACTACCTGTCACATTAGTGTGACCAAGAGCTCGGGTCGGCTTCATACGATTATCCGCCCTACAGAAACAGGGCAGTGACACACTTGTGTGTGATTCTGTTTAATGTCTCTTGACAATCGCTGCATATTTGATTAGGTTGATCCATATCTCCTGCTGACCTTCTGAGATTTTCTTGTACACAAGTGGTAGCCAGTAAATCAGTGAAAGATCGTGTCATACTTTCTCATAGAATAAAATGGATTTACCTTTTGTCGCATACCACAGTTACCCACCATGGTTCCAATTTGTCTTGGACCCATCAGTAAACTCGACAGACACTTCGAGGCTTGGGCTCCGAGTTGTTGAACTATGTAGGTATCTCTATCCGATATTTCGAAATTTCATTAAACAATTTAGATAGGAAATATCTTATCCCCTTCTCCTTCTTCTTCTAGTACAATCATGGGACCAACATCGTAATCTTTGTCTAATCACCATCTTCAGTATTTAAACCGATATGAGCCATCTTACATATTCCTCTACTAAGAGGTGCAATACTGGAAAATACAAGAGAGCCATTAAAGAGTCTAATGGAACTATATGTAATGCTGTTGCAATGGCGCATGCCAATTGCTATTAAAGCTTAAATGTGAGCCGTCGAACAAGAAGCCATCATATAACGCTGCATAAATAAAAGAAGACCCAGTAACAGTATGAACGTCTTGTGACTTCACATCTTTTCAAAAATCCTCTTGCAGGTGAAAAATGACGAGGCCTTTGATATTTATTTCTGGTTTTTATAATTTGTACTGAGTGATCTGAAGTGTTTTGTCGAAAATAATTGCATTTTGAGGCTCATTTTCACTTTTTTTGTGAAAAGAACGAAGTGAACTTTGTATAGGATGACCTGTCCTATAGAATAATTCTTTATTACGCTCACTGCCGCCATTTGAGAGATATCATTTTAACGCCTGGCGATTCCTTTGACATAAATGTAAATGGTACAAAACACCAAAAAGGTAAATAGTGTACTAAATGAGGCAGACTTGACCCACAGTCACCCCTGCAGGTGTCTTATTGGCGATTTTACCAGTTTTAAAGATAAGATAGCAATATCCTTATTAATCTAACTACGGTAGAGTAATTCCCAATAGAGCTATAAGAAATGTTATCAATGCTCCATAATAATTATAATAAAGTTATATTCTACAAAAGTTTGTTAAACGGTTCACGTTTTCTGTTATAACTGCAAATAAAATTTAATTATAATGGTCGATTTTAACTCAATCTAATAAGCAACTTTATAGTTATTAAAATGACTTTGAAAATACATAAAAGTTTGACAAAATTTATATTATTGTAGGTATTTAATTAATTTTTGGAAAATTTAAGGTAATTTCAAATAATTTTGTTAATAACAAACCCAAAGGAACTTGAGAAAAAAATCTTATAAAAAGTGACATCACTTGTAGTATCTTCCTTTAATTCTCAAAAATTTTATTCAATTTGAAGGTTTTTACACATACAAACTTTCGCAAGAAATTTCGGATAAATTTGAGAATCAAATTTTACGGTGCCTCAGTCGTGATTTCGTCTGTCTCGTACAACAATTCTCGCAATATTTTATTTGTATTGATTTTCAACACCTATTGTTGGTCCAAACCTTGACATTTTTCCCATAGACGTTTTATAACAAGCTTTCGAAACCGAAACAATTAATATCGATTCTGTCGATCATATGGTTGGTGGTCATAAAGATTTTAGAATAGTAATAACTTTTCAGTCGTCGCGCACATTTTGCAAATCCACCACTGCGTGGTGAGCATGAGGTAAGTAGGCGCTTTCTCCATCGATTTAATTGAGGAATTAAAGCCTGTAACTTCTCTGGAAAAAGTACGTATAATCTCAGTTTTCGCAAGTGTACCTAATTATTGTAGTGCAATCGAGAATGCAGGTGGTGAAAGTCGCCGTAATAGCGGGGTCGTTGCCTCCGATATAATGGAGACCGACTGCAGGTCTAGAAGCAATTCATCAAAAGTTCACGTATTTATCGGACCATTGGTGGTGATGTAACGAAAATCCGTCGTACATAAAACGGACAATTTTCTATCAGTGTTCCATTTCTCTTCATTTTTATCAAAAATAGTTCACACGAATGTATTTATAGTTGTAAATATATAATATACAAAATATTTTGCGTTCACTTGATAAAAGGTACAGGGTGCCTCGGAAAGGTTAGGACAACGTTTGACCACATTCCAGGGATCAAAGCAAAATATTATCTTACATATAAAGCGTTTCTACTAAAGAATGAACCAAAGAACAATGTTAAAAATCAGTCACTTTTGGAACATCAAAGGAAAAGTATGAAACCAGTATTTTTATACTAAGTTTGGTATGCTGAATACGAATATGCTGTTTAAGTTTATTTTCCCCGAAAGCGACAGGACCACAGTCAAACCAATGGAGGTGAAAAAAGAATTTATAAGTGCACAAAGATTTATTTACGATCCAGTTTGTAAAATATATTTTTAGTTGAGCAACTTAAATCAGACTGTACAAAGAATACCATTCTAAACCACCTTCTTCATCTTATCCCTTTCACCTTCTAATGGGGGTGACAACGACTATTGTAGACATAAAATCCAATTTATTTCAAAAAAATTGTTTAGCGGTTATGGTAGTAGTTCAAATTAGAAAAAGATGCTTCACTACATAGTGTCACCCTTTCACACCCTATGAAGATACATGTAGCTTTTTCAAAGCTCATATTTTATTAAAACAAATTTTGAATCAAACTGATAGTTTAATTGAGTAGGTATCATAATTTTTAACTGTCAGACGCTGTTCTTTAGCCCTATGCAAACCCCTGCGGGGGTGAGAGTTTACCCCTATTTTACCATTTTACCCCTATAATCCTTTAAGGAAATGAGTGTATTACGTTTAGTTTTGGGTTTAAGTTCGTTGCAATCTATGCAAAAATATGCAACAAATACAAAAACAATTAGGCTTTGAAAGTACATGTAGCTTTCACCTCCATAGGGGATGAGGGTGTAAAAGGGTAACATTCTGTAAGTCAAGTACCTTTTTCTCATTTGAACTACTACCATGACCGTTAATGAATTTTTTTAAGAAATTGGATTTTATGTCGTTTTCACCCCCACATGAGGCTGAAAGGGACAAGATGAGGAAGGTGGTTTAAAATGGTATTGTTTGTACAGTCTGATTTAAGTTGCTCAACAAAAAATATATTTTACAAACTAGTTCATAAATAATCATTTGCGTCATTATAAATTCTTTTTTCACTTCCGCACAGGTGTAGTTTTGACTGTGTCCTCGTCGTTTTTGGGAAAAATACATAGCATATTCGTATTCAGCACCCCAAAATTCGAATAAAAATACTGGTTTCATACTTTCGCTTTGATGTCCCAAAATTGCCTGTTTTTTACTATTGGTCTTTCACCGCTAAGTTCTACGACACTTAGTTTCCAAAATATATAAAGGTATTGTTTTAGCCGTTGTTCATTATTAAAAGTTGCGCGCTTTATTACAGTGTATTATTTTTAAGAAAATCTTATTTTTTTCAATATTGCATAATATATTTGTTATTACTGATTATAAATCTCTAAATTTTATGGTTTTTAAGTATTCAGGGTGTAATTTGGAGTAGGAATCACATTTATACGGCGGCTACCTTTGATCTTTAGAATAACGTATAAATAATTCATTTTTCAAATTCCTTCGTGAAAACTTCATTTAACTTACTAACCCTTTTTTTAGTAATTTTCATACCCCGCCGCTGGTCAAGCTAGTGTGATCCCCGACGACGCACGTGAGACACAGGTCATGTACGATTTAAAAAATATTTCATATCAATCAGATTAGTATTTTTATTTATTTTTTACCGTGTTCGTTTTTTAAACAGCAAAAATATTTATTTTAAAACATTAACTAGTTTTATTAACAATTGGTAAGGTAGCTACATACCAATATTGGTTAATACTTAATAAATCATATGAAAATTTTTATTTTTTAAGAACAATTTTTTATGTTCAGCGCTTCGTCCACAATAACATCGAAAAAATATGATGACTTTAAAATAACACGTCCTTATCACATTAAAACAATATTTTTTCACTAAATTATTTTTCATTAGTTTCCCAATCTAACAGTTAAACTAAAATATATATTTACAATTAGTAACATATCTATACGAAACGATAGAATGTTTTTTTACAGTTATATGACGTTTGATTACATTACATTTACATATTTATTTATTTGATGAATCAACCAACAGTCAATATTTATCTAAAAGGCAACATGATGTGCAGAAAATTTAATTAAACGGATATCGTTTCTTGGTTTAAAGGCGTGGAAATCTGACTGTAAAAAACTGACTTCGCAACAGGTTGGCGTCTTCCTGCGAGACGCTCATTAGACTAGTTCAAACGCACCATCACACATTAGTATGATACCAGAATGCAAAATAACATATCACCGTGACAATTAGGTAGATCGACAGTATACCCTCAGTATTTTACATATCGATGATCTAACACGCCTACGGTAAATGACAACTGCAAAAGTAATATTGTATTAGATGCATACCTACCTATACAGGGTGTTGCAATATTCCACCGGCAAAATTCTAAGGTGATTCTCTGACTAAAATCATCAAAAAGTTTTTCTTTAAGTTATTCCGAATTATTTTACACCCAGTATATTTAACACTCTTTCGATGACCACGACACCACCAGCCCTTCTGGATTATGCTGCGACTCCTTTAGAGAAAGTCAACTTCTTTGTGTTATTATCACATTTTTTTATCCCGTTTTAATTTTATCGTTTTTAAATTTTTTTTATTATGTTACGTCGGCCTACTTCTGCTACTATGACTAAACACCAATGCCAGGAGGCGAGCAACCCCAACCTGGGTATTTTGTCGAACTTCCACTTTGTCGTAGGGTATAGGTATCTTTTCCTTGCCTAACATTGTTTAGACAAGGACCAAAGGCTTTACATCTTTTCCAAGGGATGGTATATCTTCCTATACAAACCTCGCCTAAATAGCTTCTGTAAATACACCGATATCAAGCCACTAGAAGTTGGACGAGCATCGCGAACATTCCCCAGATGGTAAACCATCCAAGTACCAACCACGATCAGCTTGATTTTGCATACCAATGACATAAATGCCATGTCACTAGGCCCGCACTCGCCCTTCAAAATGTAACTTAAAAAGTTGTTAAATTATTGGGTGGTTTGTTGACCAGTTCCAAGTAAAACTGTAATATTCAGCTCTGGTCTGGACTAACCTGTTTGGATAAAGGACCAATTCATTTACCAAGAAACATGTGTAAAATGAAATAACTAAAAACAATAATAAAACCTCATCTTATGTCTCAAAAAACAAGCGTGTATGCTCATAAGAACATTTTTATTTTTGTTAGAAAATATCAAGAATAATAAAGAAATAACATGTTTTTGTTTGTAATAGATATTAATTATTAATTGCTGAATATATACCCGTAATTATCTTTTTCATACTAAGCCTTAGCATTATTACTTGTAGCAAAAGTTTTATATTTCAGGCAAAAATAAACAGATACATCTAAAATCAATCAATTCTAAGCTCCTGGGTTACATAAATGTTATTGTATAGTGTCAGTAGGAATATGTACTTGAGTCCTTTTACTTATCGTTTACCGTCTAAACATGCCGCAATATGATGTAATATTTTTTGAATATATCAAATCAATTATGAAGATTTTAAAATTCTTTGGTGTTTTGTGTTAATTAACGTAGTTTATTGCCATTTTGTCTTTTGTTTTGTTTTTTTTTAGTAACCCATAAAACAATTTACAATTTTTTTTACAATCATATAGGTACAGTATAGCTATTATTACCAAATAATTAAACAATTCCGACAACCTCGAACCCTGTGAAAAAAAAGGAGTGACTTTTTACCTTCAGTTAGATGAGAGAGCATCGTGAAAGACTACGCAACCGGAGCGTCCGCTGCCCCTGGGGAATTCCTAACTGCACCTAATTCTTGACGTTCCACCTTGACAGCATGCCAGGTAACCACCGAACAGAGATATTTAACTTCAAACGCAAAGCAGCATCTGCAACGAGAAGTATCTCTAAAATTCAAAAATTGCAACTGATTCAATTTCTGAATAAATTAAAGGCAAATTTACCGTTTCGCATTTAACGGAAAATTTGTAATTGTTAAAAAAAAGTGTAGTAAAACAATTTACAATACACGAAGAAAACTAATATAGTATTTCCAATAACAGCCCTAAACTTTACCGTTATTGCTACAAATACAATGTGAATAGTTATTATCGTAACCTTAGAACCAATAGTAAAGCTGGCTCAAGATCAAGAAGTCTTTACCAAATATTTGTTAAACGTAAACAAATGTCTTATCGTGTGGATGCCGCATTTTGTAATTTTGACACCCTTGATAGAGATAGTTACATTATCATCTTGGATACAGCAATACTTCAATTTTGTATTGTATTTCAGTTTATAATATATGTTAATTTTAAGTCAACATACTATATTAATATAATCTTAAATCAATATGAATGAGTTTACTATTAAAGCAATAGGCAAGGTTATAACTTAAATGTAATAACACAGTAATAGGAACTGTGGTAGTGAAAGAATTGCTGTTACTTCGAATTCCGTTGTAGCAGATCTGTATTGTGGATTTGTGGATATCCGTATGTGCCCATGCACCTTTTAGAGTAACTCAAGATGCTACGTGTATACCCGGTAGCGATTTGCATAAAAAAGATCATAATATCAATCATTCCTATTTTCAGTACCTATCTATGGTTTGATATTTCAAAAAATATATATTGAAGATAATCTACATTATTCTGTATTAGTTTGGGCGTATAACGTCAAGACATTTTTATGATATTGACGAGAAATCAGTATAATCATTATTAGATGAATCCGCCAAATTTAACGTGTTCTTGTTACTTGTAGCAAAAGGTTTTATATTTCAAGCAAAAATAAACAGATAAATCTAAAATCAATCAATTATAAGCTCCTGGGCTTTGTAAATGTTATTGGATAGTGTCAGTAGGAATACGTGCAAATGATTTTTTTTATCTGTTCAGATGTATCTCCTGAGTCCTTTTACTTATCGTTTATGTCGCAATATGATGTAATATTTTTTTGAATACCTATATCAAATCAATTATGAAAATTTTAAACTTCTTTGGTGTTTTGTGTCAATTAACGTAGTTTATTGCCAATTTGTCTTTTGTTTTTTTTTTCAGTAACCCATAAAACAATTTGTTCAATAATGGTCAATCATGATATAAGCCATATTTTCTATATCTTGTTGCTTTCTAAACTCATATGTCTATGGATTTTCGATCCCCGCACGTTTCATCCTCCTTACTATAGTAGGATCGAATTCGATGCAAAGTAGAGCAAAAAGTTGTCGGGTCTTTTATTAAAGGAAAATCGTGTCACCATTTTTAGGAGGCGTAAGATGAACCATTTCAAATTTAAAATGAAATTGAATGTAAAATCTGATATATCAAAGAGCGCCTCCAAAAAACAAGTAAATAACAGTGGTGCGTACAGAGGTAAAATGTAGTACATATGTGGACTTTAAAAAACAAATTGGATTTATAATAAATTACATTTAAAATACATAGTTTATGAGAATAAAGGAATTTTTGTAGGAACAAGGGTGCCAGATGTGAACTTCATAATGTATAAAGAAATTATTCAATTTCTAAAACCCTTAAAAGCGTATGGTACTGGATCCCTTGACAGGCAATGATTTATTACTTTCCTTTTTCTTTTCTGAAAGAGATATAAGAAATGATTATCAGCAAAGCACATAACATTAAAATAAATATTTTCTGTTGTAAGGATAAAAATGTCTATGAAAATATCAAATTTAGAAGGCACTTATATTTCGCAGTGGAAGACGAACAAGCAAGGCCAATTCTTTAACGACAGATACATAAACCAAGTTCATAAGTATTTCAAGATGTTTACTTTTTCTAAAAATTACATGCACGGTTGGCTCTTGCAAACTAGAGCAAAAACGCTACAACAGTTTTATTTAAAATAAATCATTGACCAAAATCTGAAGTAAGAGTTGTTATTATAGTGTTCAATTTGATTTTTTTTCTAACTGGTCTATGACATAAATAACGTTAAAAAATTTTACGTAAGGAAATTATACAGATGAGATGACAAATTTATTATAAACGTTTTGAATCATTTTTTATGTTTACAAACAAATAAATCGGAAATCAGCCATAGTCATTCTGGACGTAGAGCCTTTTACATTGGCGAAATGGAAATTTGTTTATTAATATGTAAATAACGTAACAAATAGGCTGGGCGTGTTTTCACTGCTCTCAAAACACTTCGGCCAATGTGCTAAGGAAGAAACAATATGACCATCACAGTATGGTTAGGTTAGATACTTTTACCAATATTAACAATTATAAAGATACTTTCGAGGATAATTTTAATATTCATATATGAATAACACAGAAGGTATTAGCTTATTTTTAAAATTTTTACTTTATTGTTTCAGCTATAAAAAACTACTGAATAAAACAAACGCTTAGATAACCTTTTAATAAATTTACATACATTGTCTTGTTTTCAGTCGAGTTTTAAAATTTTGTGATGTTAATCATTTTATTTGAGGATGGTTCTAAATTGTTTCCCGATATTTTTAGGATGGATAGTACATAAAAACGAGGCACCCCTTTTAAATACTATAAAGTCTTTTGAGATATTTTATTCGGATTTTGAATTTAAACTTACAGCGTCAGGTCGTTCATATAAACAATATTAATAAAATCTCACATATTATACATGATTAGTCACAAATGGTGACCAAAAATGAAACCTCGTATTCTTTGGTGAATTTAGAGAACTTTTCTATATTTATTTATTTATTTACCTACTTACTTATAAACTTCAAAAAATATTTTTAATTTTTTAAAATAATTTAAAAACTAGTAAGTGAAATAATTTGAAATTGGGCACATGTATCCATTGTCCAAAATCTGAGGGGTTTTTCTAAAATTTACATGCTCAGTGGCGTAGATACAGGGTATCGGTGGCATATTTTTTCTAAATAAAATAGTACATCACTGCTTTTCGGTAACAACCATGATATTTTCGGATTCGTCTTTCAATTTTCTACAAATTACTACTCTCTTATGTTATTCGGAAAACGCCTGATTTTCGAGTAAAACTTAAAAAAAACAACTGAAAACACTTTTACTTAAATAACATGACAAGCACTAGACATTAGGTTAGTTTTTCGAATAAAGAAATGAATAACATTAGTCATCATTTTAATGATTTTATTTGAGTAAATGCTCAAAAATACCTCCATTTTCACGAACACGGGCCCGACATCTTTTTAGTAACGAAAATGTAAAACTGCCCAGAATGTCAAAGTTGCTATCGCCCACCATATAATTTTAAAATGCATTATATTCCAATATCGAAGTGTGTTCTCAGTTTTTTTAGTTACTCGAAAATCAGGCTTTTCGAAAAATATAAGAGAGTAATAATTTGTAGAAAATTGAAAGACGAATCCGAAAATATCATGGTTGTTACCGATTTTGGACAATGTTTACATAAATACATGTACCCAATTTCAAATTATTTGACGTAGTTTTTAAATTATTTTAAAAAATTAAAAATATTTTTTGAAGTTTAACACCCTGTATCTTTTTAACGAAGCCTGCTAGATGAAAACTTTATAGGAAAGACTCCCCTTAAAGTTCACCAAAGAATACGAGGTTTCATTTTTAGTCACCATTTGTGAATCACCCTTATAAGGGGAGTGATTATCTCTATTATTTCAACGTTTTTATTTTTAAACCACTTTAAATATTGTTCAAAAATATTGATTTCTAGACCTTTGAAAAAAATACTCTTATTTAATTTAGAGCAATCGAACAATTTCCAGAAATTTCAAATTTCTATGGCAGAGTATTTGTCGTGTAATAAATTCCTCAACATCGAGGTGCACCGAAGTATTTCCATAAAACAAATAGGTAGGTACTTTGCTTGTTTTATTGCTTAAGGCTGGCGCGTTATACACAAGAAATCTCACTTTTTATGACAATGATAGAACAAGAAAATCCATCTAAACTATAGAACTGCTGAAATGCAAGGATTCCTTTAATTTTTCGCAGTGAAAGATCATGAAAAACATGGGCACCCATGCAAACATGGGAATGTACCTTTCCTGTTTTGTTAAAATACTCAATAATTGTGATTAATTCGTGTTAATAATTTTCTAAAAGCCTTATGTGGTGTGTGAATGCGCGAATTTCTGTATATTAAACAGATGTGTAAAGATCAAGAAAAATAATGATAAAGATAAGAGGTAAAAATATGCTTTCTTCCTTATTCTGATTATATTGCCAGCTTGTCAACTGTCTTATACCCAGGAGAAAACTCGTATAACTGGTACAGAAGAGATATTGTTTCTAACTTGCTTAGATTTTCTAAAACTCTCATCAAAAGTCTGCTATAAATTCACTGCAAATTAAGCATAAAAATAACCCCCTTAAATAAAATTCTTCGTGCAAGATAATGTAGGTACTTCAATTTCCTATAGAAAATTTTGCTTTGTTTATTTTATTTTTCACCAAAAACAAATTATTCATTTTTTCAAACGAATAGAGTACTTAGTTTATGGATAAATGATATTTTTCAGCATAAATGGAGTCGATGCTTTGATAAATGCACCCACATATGTAAACCTAAATTTTTCAGAATCTGTTAGGTTTCTAGTCTGTAGGATAAAAATCAAACAAGAGAACATTTTTCCTTTAATCACTGTTTTTCAAACATCTAGACCGATGAAAAATAGAAAAATTAGGGATGGCCATCTCCTACCCCTTACCTAAATCTGTGTTTAAAGACTTTTAAGATATCGCAAAAATATTGAGACACTTAGACCCAGCTTACATGAAAAACTCGAACAAAATATTATTGAAAATTATAGTTTTAATTAATTCGTCACAGAGCATTGTGGCATTACAAAATAATTTTGAAATGATTCATAATTTTTACTATACATAAATTGGGCGGTTTGTGGTTGAGTTCCAAGTATGTGATACGTATAGTTTCAGCAATTCTTAACATCACTGTCTTGATTTGTGGAGTATCCATTGACAACGGTGTATGCAGATTTTCCTTTATGTTCCCAAACAATTATTTGCATTGTGGGCAACCGATGATTAATAATTCTTAACCATCAGTAAATTGATGTTACAAAATATGTCGGAAAAATTCAATATTATTTATTTTTTAACCTTTATAGCTTTCATTCTATCGTAACTTACTACAGTATCTTAAAATTTTGTAATTTTTGTAAATTAATATCAGTTTCTAGCCACAAAATTTAAACGTTGGAACTCTTTACTCAATAGTCTGACACAATATCCGGCAAAAAAAATGCGTTTGCAACTTTGATTACTCACTATTGCATATAAACATTTAGGTATGTTCGAACATGAACCACTTCTTTCCAGAGATTAACAACAACTATCTCTTTATTAACTATAACTTAATCACATTTTATTCTCTGAAGTTAATACAATTTGATTTATTGCAAAGTGTCTACAGCCAATTTTAATAAGCATTCTTAAAAATAATATTTATATGTTGTCAAGAGTAAATAAAATGTATTTTTTCTCTTACATATTAAACATTTTCTGAGTAACCTGCGTAATCCTTCACCTTGAATTGATAAATAACTAGTTACTAAAAGTTTACGTCCATATTAGCCCTGAATTTGTCAAAAGTCAGTTAAATTCCATTCCTCTGTCCACTACACTCTCTTGTAAATTCTGGCATAAAAATGTTCCTTTGGTATTTTTGCAAAGATTTTTGCACATTTTGGTGCAAATTTACAATTTGTAAAAATTATATGTATGAATAAACCTGGAATTAATTTAAATGATTTACAAACCTCAGTTTACTTAAACATTGAAAGAGGAAAATAACACATAATTGTATACCCTATCATCTTTTCAAAGTAACAAATTTTATTAACGATAAAATTGAAATGAATTTATTAAACTGCTTTTGAAAGAGATATCAACCACCAGTTTTTTAACTTTGTCTTCCAAGAGTTTTATCTACACTTCCCGCAGAATGTCTTAATTTTATGCAAGCAAATACGTATTCTCTTTGGAACGCACGGTACATTTTCTCAATCCTCAGGTCATTCCAATCGTCCGATAAATTACGCTGGCGTCGGCAAAATATAGACACCATTTGTCTTTCCTCAGACACTATGCCACATCAGTACAGCCACACCTTATAGTCTGGTGCTAGCTGCGGCAACAAAACTTCCAAGCCGAATCAAGTTTTGCGGAGAACCAACACAGAATTCGGCCTCGGTGACCTTGAGCAGGTCAAGCGGGATCATTATCATAAGGTGTTATTTTGCTGTTAGCAGAGAAAGCCAGTTTAGATGAATCAGTAGGCTTCCGCTTGGCAGGATGCAGTTTTTTTTTGCATTGTGTGCCTCAAGTTATACTACTGGATTCCACATTTTCTCTTTTTTACTTAAATCGCCAAATTGAAAAAAATCAGTATAATAAGCCCAATTAGCTGTGATGCAATTATATTGCCTCCCGGTCTCATCAACATCGATACTCTCTGTCTTAGCCTAACTACATCCTTCCGATCAGAATTAATATTTCTAACTAATTGAAGGCGATACATATCCAATAAATTCCATTACACTGTAATAATAAAAGTTACTGGACTGAAAGCAATAACAAGTCTTGTAAATATTGGTCAATTAGTAAGTAAGAGGTATGACACAAATCATCAATATTTTCGTACAAAGAACAGAATAGAATCTTGAAATCTGAACTTTTCACGTGAAACATACTCCACCTTTGAATTTATGGAAAGTTATTTTCAATGAAAAATTCAATCAAAAAAGGGTGAAAATAGTATGCCAAGTATAGATCTGAAGAGTGATGTTTTGTGGTGCTCAAAGAATCAAGGCCAAAAGTTCCAACTAGATCTAAATTGTATATTTCCAATTTCATATAACGTATTTTTACAGGTTTTCAATGTAACGCATATAACCATCTTCTCACTTATTAGTCCTTTTTCACCTCTTCTGGAGCAGAGTTTAGTTTTATTAGTGCAGCACACTGTCCCATTAACTGGTGGTTCTATAAGAGGAACCATAAACTGCAAAAGAGATAAAATACAGCCCAGTTCTTTTAATAAACGAAGTACTATATTAGGTACCATAAAGGAGAAGGCTTTCTATTGTGCCTTTATGTAAATTTTTCATTGCTTCAATTCAGTTAGTTTGCATAGAAATGGTTTCTTCGACAATTACGATCTACACATATAGTAGTTCACATAAATAACCTCAATAAAATGATTTTAATGGCCAGCAAGCATACAGTCTATTTTAGCAGCAACGAGGTATTGATCGGATTATGTTTAAGACTTCCATTAAACGAGAACTTTTTCAGTGAATATAAAGTCAATTCCATTTACGACTTTTTTTTTCAACAATTTATAAGATATTTCTTTCAGGGCTATATACTATTCGCCATTCAGTGGATAAAAGCCGACCATGAAAATTACTAGATCTATTAAGACAAAAACAAAACAAAAAATACAAACCTATTATATCTTGTTTTTATTAGGGTCCTATTTCAAATGTTATGAGTTTTAAGATACAGTAAACAAAGGTAAGCGATTGGTATTTACGTACACTATACTCAAGTGGCTCAAATTACTTTACGTAGTATAGTCCGAACGACATTTGTTCAAACGGAATTCCAAGAAGACCCCTGCGTGACTTTCTAGGAATTAACCGCATTCGACACCCGAGGTAGAAAGACATTGGCGGCATGACGTGCACCTCAGCAGCATGTACTGCATACTGTATTTTTACAGTAATGAAATGTATCGTCCTGTGCATTTTCAGTATAATTTCTTATTAAAATAAATCAATGAAAGTGAAAAATAAAAGAAATAAATTTAATTCCCAGTCGAAGAGTATACTTTACATACCTATATTTACCGAATATGTGCATTGTACATATACGGTAAATTGTTATAGTAATTCCGATAACAGAACTTTATTGGCTTATTCTTTTCTTGGAATTATATCTATTCTATAACAAATATTGGGCTGTAACTGTGTTGTGAAAACGTTGAGTATTTGGCCACAATTGAATATTAAATTGTTAGCTAAGTCTTTTCTCTGGACACTCACATAACTCGTAAGCTTTCTCAAAAGGCGAACCTATCTAATTATAAAAGATACATCTTGTTATAATTGTGAGTCTTTTCACTGAGTATACCTTGCTTGTAGTACGGTCTTATATATTGTTGTGATTATTCCCACTAGGCAATCTTATCTATCATCATATAACATTTATTTCATTGCCAGTTTATATAAATAGTACGTTGAATAGTAATTGTAATATTGTAGAATCATTTTCAACACGATAGGTGACAATCTGAGAAGCTACTTATTCAGAGCTAGTTTCTGATATAAGTACCTTAGTTATCTCATGTATTTTAAAGATAAAGATTTATTTAACAAATTAAAGCATATATAAAGAACATCCCGTTTATGAAAATACCATATGAGTATCAATCTAAAGAATTGTATTATGGACATGAACACAATTTGAAACGCCCTCATAAAAGTACATAAACGACTACTATGTTCTACCTTTATAAATTGTCTTTCACCTTTAACCATTTGTTACCACTTTCAAAAACAACTTACATATAAACCAGACTATCATTTTTCTGAATGTGAAAGAGAAAAGCTTGTCGATGAATTTTATATGAACAATTTAGGCTATGCTATGCTATGCTATGCTAAGTCAGACTGACTCAAGATATTCTGCGTTGTTTTGGAAGACGATAAACATCAGAGCTGATAGACGACTAGCTGATGTGTGAATAAATGTGTAAATATAAGTGCAGTCGATGAAAACAAGAAAATAAACCGAGTTCGTACAGCTTAATTGAAAAATGGAATAACATATATTTACATATTTACATTATCCGAACTAAAATTAGTGACCCCTTTTTATCTGCTTTATTCAAACGTGCAAATCTATCCCACCATTAAAAAAGGTAAATACTGTGATTAGAAAATATTCTTATAAATACCTGAAACTCGTATTTGCATGAGTTTCAAAGCATCAAGGTCATTGTTACTTGTGTCTTAAGACGGGGACATACTGAACAATCTTTGTTGTACAAGAGTTATGCAACAGTCTGTTGGAAAACTTGAGAGAGAATATATTAATTAGATATTTACTAGTAATTGTGAGGCTTTAGATATCTTTTTAAAAGCATCAATACATTTGATTTTGTTCTTATACGTGTCATTTGGGATACTGTATATTCGGACGACTTCTAATAAGTTCCTTCTATTATAATATGCCTCTCGGGCCAACTAACCCCAGAATTTAAATATTTGTTGCAGCCTGTACACACTGACCTCGCAGTTCGCGAACAGTTGGGTCATAATTCCTGTAAATTACCACCTCGGTAACAAACACGATGCAGCAGTTCGGCAACACGTTACATACCTACTCATGCGTTGAACAACTGTTTACTGGGTCTGTACCCGACTTTACAGGTTGATCAGGAATGAACTGGTGATGTCAAACATGTAAATATTTTATATTTTTATGGCCATTTAGCACAAGCCATGGTGAATCAGTATAAATTATTATTAATGTTTATTTCAGACACGTTATCTTGGGTAATCATAATGGGACTAAAGTCGAATCTGATTAATTTATTTTCAATGGCATCCAAATAAATTCAAATGAAATTCGGCGAGCATTGTTATAAGGCTAATTATGCTAATAATGGAGCTTTGTTTCCACAAGTGTAGGCGGGATGTTTGCGTATAATCTGAATTGATAAAGCCTGGGTGGAATGGACAAAATTTTGTAAGTAATTCCGCGACTAACGGCTATTAATCTTCTTTCCATTATCGTCTAGGTGTATGTATGTTGTTCCCAAATTATAGCAAATTTAGATTCTATCAGAGACAAGAGAAGAAAATCACAACTGTGGCAACGATGAGTTTTTGTTATGCGTTTCACGTGAGAATATTTGAAACTTATAACAGATCCACAGATGTTTTGCATTACAAAATATATATTTTGCCCATATTTGGTAATAATATTAATTCTATAAGTACATAATCTATGGAAAAATAACATTTAAAAATTACTTAACCTTCAATTTATATCCCTTTTTGTACATTTAGATCTACATTAGCCTGTATAGGACTGGATTTTCAAAATTTTTGGCAACATTTCGTTTTTCTTTAGCCCTAGATAAATAACTGCTTAATAAACTATTACAACTATATACACACACAATATATACAACAGAGAAACATAACTGTAATAGTCTATTACATTATAGCAGCATGTTATCCTGAAGTTAGTAAATTTTGTGAATTATTCATTCTTCATCATGATTGTTAGTACCTATAGGTGAAAATCTGTTGACATTTTTGGTCAGTAACTGTTTTCATAGAAACGGGTAAAAAACCTTATTAATGTCAGTGAAAGGCGTTATACAGGGTGGCCCAATTAAAACAGTCCACCTGAAATATTTTCATTGCAACAGGATTTTCCGGAAAACCCCGAAACGATTCTAGGGGGACATCTTTTGACCATAAATTCATAGATGTAGGGTCATCCCCCTAAACGGGGTGGCAACCCCTTCAGAAATTTTAAATAGCCCGGGGAGTTAAGTGGCACATCATTTTAAAGGTGAACATGCTGAATTTTTTTGTTCTACCTGAAAATTAATGTAAAAAAACTGTTGGAAGTCGGTGAAATAAATCTAAAAAAAGACTTGAAATAGTAATAAAAATACTCACCGGATAATGAAACTGTGAAAAATGAGGTTTATCATCGAAGTCTCGATAAGGTCATGGGTTTTATTAGAATTTTACATGTAGTTCTGTTCTGATTTTACATCAATCAGAATTGTCTAGGTAGTGAAATCCATTGATTTGTTATTATTCGCTATTTTGAAGCAAACGATTCAAATTATCATAGCTTATACGACTGCAGAGAGAATTGGAATTGTCACTCTCTATTTACGAAATAATGAAATGGTCCGAGTAACTGGAAGAATTTGTGGAGATTCTTGAAATCGATGATCAGATCCCAGAGAATGATATATTTTTTCAACAGGATAGCGCTCCGCCGCACTATACAGCTGCTGTACGTGACTTTTTGAATCAACATTTTCCTAAACACTGGATTGATAAAACGGGTTTCATTTAATGGTCTCCAAGATCGCATGATTTAACACCATTGGACTTTTACTTATGGGGTCATTTAAAAAGTGTTATTTATAAAACAAAACCTACCTCTTTAAAAGATCTTTGCTACCGAATAGTGGCAGCATGTGATGAAAGAACCCCCGAAATGTTCGGGAAAATGTTGGTCAAAGGTTTTCTTGCAGTATGGCAGTAAATGGGTCGTAGTTTAAACACTTATTTAAAATTTGTTTGAAAACTTTTTTTTTCGATTTATTTCACCGACACTTCTAACAGGTTTTTTGCATAAATTTTAACACAGAACAAAAAAATTTCAGAATGTCTGTAAAAATAATTGAAATATCTTTAAAATGATGTGCCACTTAACCCCCCGTGCCATTTAAGATTGTTGAAGGGGTTGCCACCCCGTTTAGGGGCATAACCCTCCATCCATGAATTTATGATCAAAGATCCCCCTTTAAAGCAAAATAGACCTGTTTCGGAGTTTTCCGGAAAAACCTGTTGCATTGAAAATATTTCAGGTGGACTGTTTTAATTGGGCCACTCTTTATGTATCGGTAAATATTTTTAGCAGTATAGCCTATTATGAATAATTTTTACCAAAATACAATTAAACAAAATTTACGCTTCAGGATAATATAAAAACAATATACATTACTGAATTCTTTCTAAAAAAACTTCACAATATTAACATCGGGCTTTCTCTTCCCTGTTTTTGCTTTTCATTAGATACACATTGGATATTTGTATAACCTTGCTTTTCATTTTTGGGGGGTTTGGCCTGTATTATACGTTACTCTACAGTTTTTATGCCATTTCTAACTGATAATTTAAAACGAATTTATCTTTCATATAATTAGGTATATAGATGACCGACAATTTCTGAATGACAGAAAACAATGTCCTTCATCACTACATATTATAAAACAAAGTCCTCCGCCATGTCTGTCTGTCTGTTCGCTATAAACTCAAAAACTACTGCACCGATTTTCATGCTGTTTCCACCAATGGATAGAGTTGTTCTCGAGGAAGGTTTCAGTATATAATTTGTTAAGTTTTTGTATACATTAACGATATTTGTTGGAGGTGCCGGAAAAAAATAAGCCGTCTGGGAGCTTTCAACGAAAACGCTGCCTAAACCCTTTGAGATATAACAAAATAATGTATGGTGGAATTGTATATCTTATATAGGTCTACAGAAAAGTCCGCGATGGCATATGTCTATCTCTTAAAGATAACATACTATATCCATTTTAATGCTTTAAAAAATTGGCAATTATAAAGCGGTAATGTAAAAGCTATTTACACAAATACGGTATTAATCCTTATCATTTTAAATATGTTAGAGGCTTTAAGCATTTCATGCACATTATTTTACTCTTTTACACCATATAATTTAAATGAATATCTTAGGAGTAATCGTAAAAAAATTACGGACGCGAGAATAAAATTCAAGCACCTCGCTTCGCTTGATGCGATCGTCGACCCTCCCCCCGCACCGTCTTGCCTACTGTTTAGCTAATAAGCCGAACGATAACGCGCGCGTGATCCTTTAATAAACTGACTTGGAGCGAATGGAGGCGACGACTGACGACTGTGTTTTCTTTCTGGGTGTTGTTGGAAAGTTATAATTGCGTTCGATATTTTAAGGTCACATTTTTGTTTTGTATTTGTTGTCTTTAGGTAGTCGGAACATACATAGATACTTGCAAACATACTTTTATTTCATTGAGTTTTAATAATTTGTTTGTTTTTTTCTTATTGTGAATCATTTAAAACTTCATAGTCGCATTTTTGTTTCGTGTTTGTTTTCTTTAGGTAGTCAGATACCTAACTACTTACTTATTAATTAAAATTGATAGTCCTGAACATAGGTACTTTAATTTAATTCGTTTTGTTTTCACATTGTTGGTAGTTACCTATATTGTTTTAAATTTAAAGGTTTTGCATTTTTAGTTTTGAGTTCGTTTGTTGTCTTTGGGTATATAGATATATCGTGAATTATTTTAAAATTAATATTATGGTCGCATTAGATGAAAGATGATTGATTTTTTGTTTGTTACGATTTAACTCAAAAACTACTCAACTAATTTTACCGAAAGCTACATCTCCTCGGAGGAACATAGGCTATTTTATATTTGCCCGTGCGAAGCCGGAGCGGGTTGCTAGTTGATTAATAATGTTAATTAACCATTTGTCAATGTTCTTCAAGACATTTTTTATTTTTACAATTCAAATATTCTTCTTAGACTACTGAAATACAGTAATATCATAAAGCAAATATATAACGAGACCATTGAGAAGCATTTCGCCCAATTAAATACAACTCAACCTTACTCGACAATAATAAACATGCAAGAATTTCAACACTAATTAAATAAATCGAAGGAATGTAACCAATAAAACAATGTGTGTCTTTGAAATAGTAACGATTACATCCAATATATTTTCCTTGACTCTTAATTTGTGTACGTCAACGTTTAATACCATCTGGCAGGGGCGGCTGCACTATAAGTGCTGCAGAGCTGCAGAACCACCGAAATATATTAGAATGGGGCAAAAAAATTCGCGTTTTTGTCAAATTCAGTATAACGAATATAAAATTATTTTTATTATTTTAATCGTGTAGTTCTATAATCAATGCCCAACCCAAACTATACTAAAACGACAGTAATCACTTAGCTCTCAGAAATCATCACTCACTTGCGGGCGTGAGCGACGAAATTTGCCGAATTTCCATCGAATTTACATTTCAGTGTCGCCGAAAACTCGTTAAATAGCTGCATCTCGAGCAGCACGACGTTTGTCTTGTTTTCATCTAATTTAGTGCTGAAATTTAGTTCTAAATCAAAATTAAATTTAAACTGGATGAAATTAAATTTTTCAAACTTAATTGTCATGAACAATTAACAGTGAAGGGGCACGGTGGTCCTAACAGAATCAAGGAAAAACATTTAATAAAGGCATGTATTTATAAAACAATTGGAAACCCTACTAATTAACTGTCAGTAGGTAGTCACAAATAAATGAAATTCGTGGAAATACTGAATTAATTTTTTTTGGAATTTGCCATATTTTTGCAAAAAAATGCAAATTTTGTTCTGACAAGATTCCGGTCTTTAAAATTTAAGTAGTTTTGAAAGGCAAAATGTTCACCTATTAAAACCTACCATACGGTATACCCGGTAGAAAAAGTTCACGGGCCGCCACTGCTATCTGGGTAGGTCAATAATCCAAATAATGGCATGGTGTCAGCAGTACTACCAAGTCGTATCTGTTATAGTCTGATTGCAAACTAATGAATACGCTGAACCAAATTATATAAATAAATAAACAATTAAACTAAGTGTAGTTTATTGAACTGCGACTTAATAAAAACAACAGCAGCGATTATAACAGCCGTTTAACTTTCTAGAATAAAAATATATAGCGGCTTCTTTAAAGCAGGCTTTAAAGATTTAGTTAAAATAAATGGATTAATTAAGTTAAAACCAGTAGATATTTTGCAATGTGCCATTTTTATGTCTTTGCACTTTCCCTTAAGATGGCAAAATACAATAGCTTTGTCATTGTTCGAGGTACAAAAAATGCATTCAAATAATAATTGCATGGTTAAATGTTTAAACTCATCGCTGATAGATAAGAAAACTATAATTATCTCAACTATGAAATTAACCAGGACTGGCGGCATATATAAAATTCGACACTTAGGTGTCATTTAATGATGGATTTAGTTTTAGTATGCATACAGAAAATATAAACCGTGTGTTTCTTAGGTAATCAAAATGTTGTACTTTGCATAGATTAGGCCGGAATTATAAAAAACATCAAACATTTGGTGTCCACTCGAATTATGTCACAAACTTAATATTGAAAGAGTACAAAATAAATTTTTGCCGTATTTGGATTACAAAACTTATGATCTCTATCCTAAATTGCAAACAGGTAAAACAATCACCTTAAGAAGAGAATTTGGTATCACTAGCTTGGAAAATCCAAGAGCTCATTGTTTAATTATGTTTGGTTATAGAATTTAGAACAATTACATTAGCAGTAGTAAGATTTTAGCCTCTTTGAGTTTAAAAGCTCCTACTAAAACGGTGCGACTTTTTTTATATAAACTTGGTCCAATTTCCAAACAAATGAATGTTCACATAAAACTTGGGATACGGAGGTTTTTTGGGATGCTAAATTTAAATGTCATTGATTTTGACATTGCTTGTAGAGGGCGCCAACTATAAGGGTACGCTTGAATTAAATTGGCCCTAACTTTTTTACTACCCTGTACATTGACATTTCGTATTAATGCGTTTATTACCCTATCAATTTTAAGAAAAAAAGGTATCCTTGGTCGAAATTCTCTCTGGCCAACCGTTTCCGAAATATTTTATTAACTATTTACCATGAAAAAATTTAAAATTTGTTCACCATCTAATCAGAAATGCAATGATCTTGAATTTTAGCTCTTTACATTTTTTTGATACAACCAGCCGTTTTCGAGAAAATCGCTGCTGACTAAACGATAGTAATGTTTATAGGAAAAAGAAGTCTTATTTTGACCTCAAAAATACGCCCGTAAATTCATTGTTGTAACTCTAAAATGGGTTTTGTAAAAATGATGGATACAAATTTCTGTACAGGACAATTCCGCCTCTGAGCAACTCCTATCGATAAATATTGTTGCTGTTTGTACACTGCACACCCTGTATAAAACTGTAATATTACTATTTAATTCACTATCAAGGCCTCTATAGAATATAGCCCAGATTTCATTTTATATTTGAATACAATGTGTATGCAAAAAGTACCGTCCTTGTTTCAATTTCCTATGCTTGTCTTCGCGAGTGTTCTATCGATCTAAGCAATAACAATAAACAATTGACACGGTTGATTCATAATCAAAGGTTAGCTTTTGGGAGGCCAACATTCTTCCAGGAAACATTGCATAATTTTCATTAAGAATTCTAAGCTACCTCCCCAATATAGAAGACGGTATCAGTAGCAACAATGGCCTTGTTTCAGGAAGAAATGATTTGATATCGCACTTCTGTTTTTAATTAATGACACTTCTATCAGCCATCATGTCTCTTCAACTTTAAAACAGCTGCACCTGGTTGCAGAATTGTTGCAGGTGACCTTCCAAAACTATGATTAGTATACTTCGGTAAATTGTGAATTACAGTTTGCAAGTCTCTCTTTTCGTCGTCAATAATACGAGTTTGAAGTTTACTGATTTTTGACGTGGAAATTTTCTCTATCAACAATCAAAATCTCCCATATCACCAACGCCTATTTTATTAAACTCGTCTCTTCTTGCACCGACGCGATATTGTCAAATTTGTTACAACCTAACATTAAAAAATACACACTATTACTTATTTCACTCAAAGGAGTTATTTCTTTAAAATTGCCTTCAGGCAAGAAACACACTTTCCTCTTTATTATTGGAAAAATTCCTTCATAAATAAAAGAAATTTAATTCCAGAAATACATTGACACAACGGTGATGAAAAATGTTCGGAATGATAGGCTTAACAAGTTTAATTGATGGACAGTTTCATCAATCACCATGTACCTTCCTTTCGCAGAGTAAGGGTAATTTATAAGAAGAGTTTTTTTCCATGTTTAAAACTTTTTCATTTAATTGGTTCTCTCCCAACAAAATTAATTAATGTCTTACTTCAGGCGAATTTTTTTTCTTTAACAATTCATAACCGTACCTATAAAAGCATTAAAAGAATATATTTTGCAATGGCAGTCTGCGGAAAGTTTGCACATCGGAACTCTTTTTCTGGCAGCTATAAAGACAAATACATAGTCAATTCACTGATTTCGGTAGACATAAACAATTTCAGCTTGCGATTAGTCAGCTGAATTGCACGTCATGCGTTGGCGTTTCATTGCGTTCCAGTCCAGTGTATGGAGTGTTTGCATTTAAAAATTGTCTAAATTTTTTTCGTTAGTTTTTATACAGAGAAACTGTTATTGTAATTCCAGTAACAGCCTTTGGCCTCCATTTCTTTAAATTGTACTATAACTGATTTATATCAGTACCATTCAAGCAATGGAAAATTTAGATTCTGTATAAAAATTATTATTTGATTGGAATACTATTGTATGTGGAATTTGTTATAAATATTTATATGATTACTGTAAAGTTATAAGTAGCTAATAAATACTTATATAATTACTACTACTAAAAATATATTCGATTACGGATTCAATGATTCCTAGCACTGAAGCAAATAAAACATAAATTTGACGTTGTATTGAGAAATTGTCTAAGAATATCAAGTGACGATTTAGTTTTGTATAACTATACAGGGTGTTTGGTAAGTCGATGCTTTTCTTGCAGGAGGTTATAGTACAAATTATTTGTGATATATTTCCTTAATATACCATATTCCGAAAACGCTTAGTGTTAAAGTTTTAATAAAAAAGTGCAAATTTATAAATATTGCGGAAACCACTAAGAATATTTTAATGAAATTTTACAGGTTTTGACAGTTAACAACAATACATGTTTTACGGTAAAAATAGTGTTTTCAGTTTCACCAGTGGCGTGCGCACAGGCATGTCTAGATATTGTTAAAGAAAAAAATAATACATCCCTGATTTTTCTTAAAATAAAAATTATTTTTGAATTCCTTGTTCAATTTGGAAGAGAAAAAGTATCTTGACTGTTTTTCTTATGACGAACCGTTTTCGATTGAAAAAAATAAAATAAAATCGATTTATTGCATGGCGTAATTCGATTTCAATAATTTAAAAAATAGCAGAAATTATGCACTTAATTGCTTCACTCTCAAGCACTCAAAGTGACAGCTATTATTAATTTTGTCAAACAATAACAAAAACGAGTGCACAGCCAATTTGCTAAATGTTTAGATAGTGAATAGTGAATATGAATAAACTGATAAAATTTTTTTAGACTGATGTTGACTAAGAGGAATAATAATTTTTTGTAATAAAATTGGTACAAAAAAAAAGCTGAGTGCATAATTTCTGTTATTTTTCAAATTATTGAAACCGGATTACGCCATGCAATAATTCGATTTAATTTATTTTTACTCGAAAACGGTGTGTCATAAGAAAACATCATGATACCTTTTCTCTTCCAAATTGAACAAGGAATTGAAAAATAATTTTTATTTTAAGAAAAATCATTTTTTTCTTCGTAGTTCATTTTTACATACTAATTGGTGTTTATGCATTAAATTTTTTTTCGACTGGACTCCAAAATCTTTTTTATACCCTAACAACCTCTTATAAAGGTTTCAAAACCACAAATAGTTTTCTCTTTCAAGAACCCAGGGTCGGCTTTCACAAAATTTCCAGTTGCAAACATCAAATTCCCAGACTTTCATGAATATTTTTAAAATTCCCTGACTATTCCCTGTTTTTTATGAAGAATAACAAATTCCCTGACTTTTCCCGGTATTCCCGGTTTTCCCGGCCACTACGAACCCTGCTGGTGGAACTAAAAACAATATTTTTTATCGTAAGACATGTATTGTTGTTAATTGTCAAAGCTTGTAAAATTTCATTAAAATATTCTTAGCGGTTTCCGCAATATTCATAAATTTACATTTTTTATTGAAACTTTATCACCCTGTAGATCAGAAACTAAGCGTTTTCGGAATATGGTATATTAAGGAAATATATCACAAATCATTTGTACCATAACCTCCTGCAAGGAATGCATCGACTTACCAAACACCCTGTATATCTTAAGCAAATCAAGATTTGGATAGACACACACAATTATCTATGGACGGAAGAATAACGCCGCTATCTAAAAGCGAGAAAACAACTAAGCACACTATATTATAGTAATAATTACTTTTTATCATTAAATAATCGTGTGTTTTCTCTATTTTACTTTTTTTTAAATTTGCGTCTTCTTATACGCCATATTCAGCAAACTTATGATGTAAGAAACTATGACCTATTATTACAGAAAACTTCTTATGTAGTAACTCCTCTCTGTCTCTCTACTACAATTAAAGGGAGAAGAAAAGTTGTTTGTAATTTTGGTTGTACTTCCCAATAATGGCAATACATGGTACCTAACTACAATTAAAACTTCTAGTAAGTCTGTCAACCAGTCACTCATATTTCTTCAAGTTGCCTATGAAGAGGGAAATAAAAAATATGTGTCAGTTTTTTTTATTATTTAATTTTAAAGCAATATTTGAACACCTCATTGTAAATTTACACTAGAGAGTGACCATTACTAATTTTACCACCACATAAACAGAAAGAGTTATGATTTTAAAAAGTATTTTGTGTTTATGTAGAATTTTATATACCTAGAGCCCCACTCGACGTACTATCCAACAATTGCGGATGTGTTTTTACATATGCTAAAAACTATGACAACAGTGAAAAAGGTACAGTCTTGCTAAATCGCAACTTTTTTTATTCTTAATAGCTGTTAATTAATATTTGGTTCCTTTATAATTCTAAATAAGTCGTCAAACCAGGAAGTTCTCATATCATTTGTTTATGAAATATAAAATGTACAAGTCACTATTTTAAATTAAAATATTCCATTTCTACTACTATCAACAATAATATTAGTTTATGTTATCAATAATTCCGTTGTATATCTTCATTGACAAATGAAATACACTGTACAATTAGTCAAAGTCATATGGAATTGACAAATCGATAATACATTTGTTGTATGCAGGCCGAACTGTTCAATAAAATTTCAAAACAACATATTTAACTAAACTGGCAAAAAATTAATGGAACAGAAATATTTTATAATTTTTTTAGAGAAGTAATACCCAGTACAAGACTATTAACTACAAAAATCATAATCTACGGGAAAGTGAGAATACCTCTAATTGACCGAAGAATATTGGAAAACAACTAACGCTAATGCTGAATTTATGATCAATTTTCAAAATATAAGATTTCTTTTTATGCCTTCTGATTAAATTTTCTTTACGAAAACGGATACTTCCCTAAGTTGCTATAAACATTCGATTATGTGCTTACCTATAAACGCTCTTATTTATAAAGAAAACTAATATATTCCAATTTTAAATAAGTCGGTTCAAATCATTCCTCGAGGTCAGCTGATGACATTAAATTCCATTGACTTAATTTTGTATCGCTGCAATTCTCTTACTACAAAATTTAACATTTATTTACTCGTTACTTTAAAACAGCACAGTGAAAATTTATACTAATTGTAATTTCAAGATATTCTTTCATGAACAATTATTAAGAGGCACATAAAAGTTACAGTGAAAATACCCACTTGTTTTCTTCTCGAAAATATTTAGTTCTTGCAGCAAAACTCCGGCACTAGATTTAAGGTTTGGTTTTCCAATTTACATTACATTCATGTATTCCAATGTATGCAGCCTGAGCTCGCAGTAATTGTTTTCGAGTTATTCGTTTGTTTTCCTTTCTTACTTACCCTCAAATGCGGTCGCGTCCAACAACAGCCTGCTTTTTTGTCGACACAGAAAACATAAATATATCTCAAAATACAGAACCTCTAGTTTCAGTGGAACTGTTTAAAGATATTTATTGTCTCGAGTTTAATCAAGTGTTTAATGTGAATGCTTATATTATCTAATAATTTTTTTTCATAAAAATTTATAAATTGCCCAATTTCATCAAACTTATTTCATACGAGTAACTACTCTTTTTGCGACACGGGATATAAGATAGGTCAAATTAGAGTAGAGTTACGGAATTTGATTATGGAAAGCATACAAAAAAAAAATATCTCTATTCTTTCATTTAGAAGTTATAATCAAGAAACCGCAAATTTTTATTTTATTAAGTGAAATTCAACGTATTCTTGGTTGTTTGCTTTCTGGTAAATTCAAATACGCAGTAATATATTACAGTGTAAATACACTGTGTGAATGCATATATTTTGAAAGTACCAAATAAAATAATCGAGCACAATTCTCTTGGTATTGAGCATTTTAACAATTTTACTAATATCATACAATATTTGAATTAAAACTGATGTCACAATTAAATGTAACACCTGTCTGTTTCTAAATTCCTTATTCAAGACATTTTTTTCCAGTTTTAGATATTGATAGTTTTCCCCAATCCATCATCTGATTGCTAAATCACCTGCTGTTAAAATAAGTTCAAAATTGCAAGGTGCCTCTACATATACCAGGGTTACCTTTTACATTTCGGGAATGGACTATCCTGATGCTGCCATCGACAACCGACATCCCTATCGTAAAGTTCGATGGGGTACAACTACAACTTTTTATGGGTACAACGTTTTGACGTAGAAGCGTTATTTGCGTTGTTTACAGTGACTTGAAAAATTCATCTCGGCCAAAAAATGAAATTAAGTCGTGAACATACTATTATTTTTGCAACGTATTTGGTGCACTTGTACCTAAATCAGAGTAAATGTTCTCGTTACTAAGTGAGTTTAAAAATATATTAATTTCAAGTAATTTGAGTGGCGCCGTGAAGATGGCACCACTTACATATTGCTTCAGTAATCTCGACCACAGTTGATAGGGGCCTGTTAGATGCTCCAGAAAAGCGTGATCGTCAGGAGAACAGGCTTTAGCCGGCAGGGAAGGGTCTCAGCTGGCGGGTGTCAGCCAGGACAGGAGGAGACTCCCGCGAAATGAATAAATTTCATCACTGTATATCCTAATTAATCATTTATGATTGATTTATTTTTGCACTAAATATTTAGTTAATTAAAAACCAAATCTGAGTATAAAATGACTCAAAAATAGTTCAATTTAAATCATATTAGAGAAAAAGTCAACTCTAAATTCGTTTTATATACTCAGAATAGAGACAAAAGTCGCTCAATTGATAGCACTGTTAGCAGTAACTCAAATTTCAGTAAAACTCACTCATTTCTGATGCAATAGTTACACTCAGTTGTGCTCATAACGTACTAAAAGAGTGAAAATTTCACTTAATCGGGTGTGGTCAGAAATTGATACATTATTGAGTAAAATTGAGTGAAATTTGAGTGACTTTTTTACAGTGTAGTGCATTTCAGCATTTTTCGAAGTGTTTACCTAAAGCTACTATATTACGACCAATTCACAGTATTTGCCAATTAGATGATAATTTTCAAGTCGCTAGTTAGTGACTCTCCTGACCCCCTTTCCATTTCTCCAATAACGAGTTCCTCGGAACCGCAGAAATACGATATTCCTTGCTGAGGTCTGACGCAAATGATATAATTCCTAATAACAGATCTTCAAAACAGTTTTAAGAAAGCAATAAAACGAATTTGCATAAGACAAACCGCGTTCACTCCGAAACGATTTATTAAAAGGTCACTGATTGCGAAGCATTCGCGAATTACATACAAGTCTGACTTTATCCAGTCGAGCACTGTTGCCAAGTGAAAATCGTGAACAATACTGCAAGACGATTGCCGCCATTTCGGATATGAAATTAAACAGACTGGTTAATAACCAAATCAGAGTGCACAGGACCGCATTTATATTAATGGGAACTAAAGAGTAAATCTCTGTTATGTATTATACCGGGGTATTCACATCACATTCAACCCCGCTCACCTTTTTTCTTTTCCATTTAGGAAAAGATAGTAAAGATCAAAGTTTTAGGAAATACTGAGATCTCAAAGAAGTATGTTTAAAAAAAAACAACTGACATGATATTTCGGTGATATACAGGGTGTTTCAGAAAGACCTCTCGTAAATTCAGGGGGTTATAGTACGACAAAAAATAAGAACATTTTATCTTATGTACTATATGTCTATCTCCTCTTGTTTTCGAGATATAAAGCGACAAAATAAAATTTTTTAAATAGAATTTTTACGAAAATTTCCAAACGATGCGAAATATTTTTATGAAATTCGGTATTCCGGCGTTTGTAAGGACGCCAAACACGCTGGTCTAATTATTTTTTGTATATTTTATAGAGGGCGCTAGTTATGCTACATTCGTATTACATTTTAAGTTCAAATTTTTTTGAAATTAGGTTTAGGCTCCAATTTCTAATGTACAATTTTATTTTCTAAAAATAATGTACTCTTGTTAGAACTTCTTAATGTGGACGGTGTTCGAGAAAAAAGGCTTTTAATT